>NW_027466853.1:0-117500 GCF_046128005.1 Genypterus blacodes
GAAGAACATTAATGATATGAACTCATCCCTGGAGTGAATAAAAACACCGCTACATAACTCAGCTCTCCTTAGGACCCAGCGGCAACCAAAGCGAGGCAGCGCAAGCGTCAGAATAGAGACTTTGTATTCTTCAGCCTGTTCAGGATTAATACAAATAAAACACAACATTTTACTCAGAATAGTGTTCTTGTTGTCAGCTTTAACTTTTGCCCAACTAGAAGCAACATTCATCGGGCCGTAGTGACGGGGGGGAACAGCCTGGTTTATATATAGATGCAGAGGAAACAGGTGTTTATGCAAAGCTTTCTGACTTCAGATCCAGTTCATGTTTTAATGAGAGGGATCAGGAGCTGCGATCAGTTAAGCTCAGTGTGTGTCGCATGGAAAAGGAGCCTTCATCTGTCGTTTCATCGCAGCACCTTTTCCTGCTCTGAACACAATGGGAGCCTGAGGAGGCTGCGGAAAACAATGCAAATATGACTTAATTCATATTTTTCCCTTCCCTAACAAACAATCAGAAGTAATTATAAGCTGAACTCAATTTAATTAAGCATAATATCCTCAAACTGTTACGTATCAGCTGAGGCAGAAGCACGGAGAGGTGAATGTGCTAATTGGACTTGAGGAAACTTCGCCGCCAGGTCTCAACCTTCAACGTTAAAGTGTAAAAACAGCACAGAGTTTCAACAAAAACAATCTGAAACAACACACAGCTAAACACAAATACATTTAAAAATTCACATTCCTCACAGTGTTTTTGCTTTAAAGCTTTATCCTTTAGGGTGCCAGGTGCACTGCAGATCATCAGAAGCAATATGTACAGACAAACAAAGCAGGAAACAAAGACCCTGACTCACACCGTGCTCCTCCATGACACCTCATAAACTGCAAACTAGCCCGATGAAAAATGTATCGCTGTGTCTCGAACCCTCTGACCAGCCACTGAGAAAACAAAGGGATGAATTATGCTAAACCCTCCTTCCACCACTGAGACCCACAAGCCGGCTCAAAGAGCAAGAAAAATTATGTTTATCCTGCTCTGATCCCAGGTGAGAAGGCGTGAAGCTGGATGAAAAATGCTTCATTAACAAACTTTATGTGGATAAACACCGTTTGTCCATTCATTACGTTTACTTTGGTTTCTCTCAATGGGCCGGAGATTGAATATTTATCTTGATACACTTGCAGTAACATTTTCCGTACGTTGACTTCAGCTGTATCACCAATATCTTCAATTACAACATGAATGATTTATACTGTCAAACTACAATCACTTAAAACACTTGTGCCTTGAATACAAAATGCTTTTACACAGTTAATATTTCACTACTTCAAAGGCTTTATGGAGCTACCCTTCCTCTGGGTAAGGACAGTAACTTCCCTCCTTACAATTGCCCAGTGCTACAGCGCCACTTGGTGGACAGTCTGGGTCATAGCCATTATTTCAGGGAACCTGGAAGTCCCCTTAATCATCCAGTTTGATGTTTTTACATGTTTTCTTGGTATTTTACTCGTACACACAATGCAAATACCATGCGATTTAAGAAATGTTTGCATTTGGATCAAGTGAGATGAAGAGTCAAGGCCAGTCGGGCTGAACCTTTGCTCCAGTCGTGCCTTGTCATCCTGCCTCAGTGAGAGTAGCTTGAAAAAAAAACTCGACCTGACAGATAAAAGTAAAGTGGCAGTCACCTCACTACACACTTCATCTGCAGCTACAGCCTGTTCCTGATCAATATTAAATATTGGGACTTGGGCCTGGACAGCATCTCCACCGTGACTGATTCACCCCAACGGTCTTGATCGTCGCCACTGTCAGCGGGCGGCGAGGCTTTGGATTTATAACGCGGAGAGACGCGGATATTCCACCTCGGTAATTACACCTCGGGAGGGACACGTGGAGATGACAGGCGGCCATTCAATCATCACATTGATTCTTCCGCCGCAGAGCCGGGCGCATGCGGCCGCGGCCTCCTCTGTCATCATCTTTCATCTGGATGCTCACACACCGGCACCACATCACTCTGTTCTTTCAATCACTTTTTGCTGACCTGTGTGACGTATGTGAAGGGACGCACGAACACACACAGCAACACGCACACACAGCTACACACACACAGACACTGCCCGCCCACCAGGCCAATCCCATTACCGACTGGAGCTCATTGGTTCTTAACCCCTACAACCCCAATGTAGTCTTCAGTCGGCAGCCTGATTTCCTCCTCCATCACTCAGGGTCACACAGGAGCAGAAACCAAGGACGACAAGAACGTCAGATCTCGCTCTTCAGTGCTACGACATGAGTCAGTGCCCTTCCTCCTCCTCCTCCTCCTCCTCCTCCTCCTCACTGTCCACACAGCACAACAACACGGCGACGGCTTACAGCTACTTAGCCTTTTAGGTTTAAGATAACAAATTAATCTGGGTGTTTAGAAGCTTTCACTTTATACACACAAAACCTCTTTTCTGTTGCAGCGCAACCTGTGACTGTGACTTGTTTACTTGTAGGTTTGTGAGTCTTCGGTCTGAGGGGAGTTTGATTCAATCATAAGGATTTCCGGAGCAATACGGTCCAATCAGAATCTTCCATTTCCCCCACGTTATTTTGATTCACTTAATAGCATGTTAATCTCAGAGTTTGTCACTTTAATGGAGGTTTATTTTGTATTTGTTTAAGTCTGGCCCAAATATTACAGTTATGTTGCATTGAGGCATATTTACACCCCCAACATACATGTAATGTAAATCCCCAAATCTCTCTTAAAGCTCCTGGTTTATCTGACGTGGCATCGCTGAGCCTTTCTGGTGTAAACGCATGCACATCATCTACTGTGGGGCGCAACATGGTTACATTTAATGTCATATGTCATAGTCTTGCTGTTGTCATGTTTACAAGTGAAACACCAACAGTTGTAAATTGGGATCAAAACACTCAATTCCAACAGCACAGAAGGCAAAACAATTAACTATAATACAGCGGTGACACACAAACAGGGGGATTCAGGTCCGCCATTATGGACTGAATAGAATAAAGTACTTATGATCCAAATATAGTCCACACATAATTCAAAGAGAGACAATGGAGACAAAGAGCATATTGAAGAGAAGGCAGCAGTGTTTCCCTCACGCGTCTATCTGCTCATCCACAGTTCACTTACAGCAGTTGTGGATCATTATTTCTCCCCTCTGCTGAGACAGCAGAGAGATGCACCATCAGGGGAATCCCACCATACTGCCCTGATAACACACACACACACACACACACACACACACACAAACAAATCTTTCGGGTTCATTACATGTTCCGCTCAAACCCTCCCTCCTCCTCCTCATGCCGTGCAAAGTTCCATCCCCCCCTTCAGGTGCAAATTCCCAGAGAGAGATGAGAATCATGCGGCGAGGAGAGGATCTGAGGCGGAGGAGCGTGAGGAGGAAGGCCTGCCCCGCGCCTTGAGAAAGGACCGCCGACGGGAGATAAGGCTGCTATCAGATTGACGAGGTAGATGAGGAGGCAGGACGAAGGCGGAGGGATATGATTCCCCAAATGCATCTATTGTTGTTGCTAACAATGTGGAGGCTCATTAAGCCAATTGCTCCGCTGCCACAGATTCTTTGAAATTCATCACATTGGAGGAACGATAATAAGAATAATTAAAAGAGAGGACGACTTTGACGGGACTGAGGAGGAGCCTGGCGGAGCTTATGACGGAGAATAACTGAGACTGGGAGCACATCTGCGTTTTATTATGAAAGGATGACGACTATTCAAAACCTCTCGAGTGTCGTCCACCTACAAAGCTACGCAGATAAGAGTCCGTGTGCAGAGAGGAAACATCAAGCAAAGTGATGTAATACTGACGCACAAGCTTAAGTACACACAACACGTACACAAAGATGAACACTGTGAGAACAACAAAAGAGACAATCAACGAAAAAAAGACAGAGAGAGAGGTAGAGAGACAGAGGGAGAGAGAGGGGTAGAGGGAGAGAGGGAGGGAGAGAGAGAGGGGGGAGATATAGGGAGATAGGGAGAGGGAGAGAGAGGGGTAGAGGGAGAGAGGGAGGGAGAGAGAGAGGGGGGAGATATAGGGAGATAGGGAGAGGGAGAGAGAGAGAGAGAGAGAGAGGGAGAGAGAGAGAGAGAGGGGGAGATATATGGAGATAGGGAGAGGGAGAGAGAGAGAGGGAGAGAGGTAGAGAGAGAGGGGGAGGTAGAGAGAGAGGGGGAGATATAGGGAGGGAGAGAGAGAGAGAGAGAGAGAGAGAGAGAGAGAGAGAGAGAGAGAGAGAGAGAGAGAGAGGGAGGGAGAGGGAGAGAGAAAGAGGTAGAGAGAGAGAGGGAGGTAGAGAGAGAGAGGGGGAGCTATAGGGAGATAGGGAGAGGGAGGGAGAGAGAGAGAGAGTAAGAGAGAGAGAGGGAGGGTGAGAGAGAGGGGGAGATATAGGGAGATAGGGAGAGGGAGAGAGGTAGAGAGAAAGAGAGAGAGGTAGAGAGAAAGAGAGAGATGGAGACAGAGAGGTAGAGAGAGAGAGAGAGGTACTGATAGACTAGGTAGCTGTGCATGGAAACAGAGAGGCTCATGGGAAATCTAGTCCTCAATTTCCTCCCAAACCAGCTGTTAGTTGTCCACAGCTTCCAAGGAAAATGCTGAGCACGATGACTGAGCGCCACCATGTTTTCCCTCTCTGTCTCACACACATACACAAGCGCAAACATACACACATACACACACGCTGTGACCATCACATCAGCCACAAGGAGGTGTGAGGCGGTTTAGACTTAATTGGGCAACACAGCTGGATCCGTGGTCGCCCGGGAGATGTGAGAGGAGTTTGTTACTTGAGAGAGAGAGAATCCGGCGGACACACACTCCATCCTCACTGTGACTTCAGGGTTTAAACGTCGCCACCTATAGCTGGAGCAGAGTACTGTAAGGATCATAAATCTCTGTGCGATAAGCTGCAGCGTGACCTCCAAACGGATAAACGCAGGTTTTCAAGGACTCTTGGCGTGAAACGATGGATTGCGATGAAGAAGCCTGGCCCAAGGGCACGCACGCAGAGGCCAGATGCAGAGAGCAGCACACACACATACACACGATAACAGTCACACACTGCTGCATGAACAGAATTTACACACACGCCCACACAGAGACACGGACACACACAAATGAAACCACCCACGGACGCCTCAACAAACAAATGCAGGCTTTTTAACAAGCAAACACACACACACACACACACACACACAACACAGCAGGCTGCGCAATTAGGAAACTATCTCACCCAACATCCACATTTGAGGACATCGATGCTTTGCTCTCGTTAGCGCGCTCACCAACCTACGCGGTGAGTTTGCTCATCCAGGAGCCGTCAAACTGAATCATCGACCTTTCCATCCCGAGCTGAAAGTCGACATGACACACGCGGGACAGCCTCCGTCTTTCTGACGGATGGCGGCGTGTGATGTACCACCGGACTCATTGTGGTTAGACGCAGATGTGACGAGGGGGTGGAATTACACGCAGGTGATGCCACAAAATACCAGATTTAAGGACTTAAAAAAGCAAATGATGGAGTGTTTAAGAGACTCCAGTGGTCGATGATGGTCTGGGCGTCTAATCAGATACAGGCCTTAGAACGTTTCCGTTTCCCACGCGCTTTGAACAAAACTTCAAACTGGCAGCTGGAGCAGCAGCGCTGCAGTACAGTTGTGTTTTCTTTTCTATTTGGCAAACAAATCGGCAGCCGCGCTCGAGCCAAAATCACGACAGAGGAGAATTAAATCTGATCCATCCCACCTGCAGCTGCGCCATTTATCAGAAACGCTGTGTGTGTGTGTGTGTGTGTGTGTGTGTGTGTGTGTGTGTGTGTGTGTGTGTGTGTGTGTGTGTGTGTGTGTGTGCGCGTGTGCGTGTGTGTGTGTAAGAAATGCACTGGGATGTTTTGGGGAGAGGGTTGGGGCCAGTTTGGAAGGAATTCACGTACGCCCTCAGTGCTGCTGCCTCTGTATGGCCCTCATGTCTGCGCTAAAAATACAGAAACACATTGAATGTTTGGATTTCTGGGCTGGAAACGTATAAACTACATGATGGATCTGTTTTCTATCTGCATTTGGATGTTTTATTTGGAGTAAAGAAGTGCTAAGACGAAGTGCCCAGCAACATCATCCAAAGGTGATGAATAATGCAGCGCGTCTTTAGTTTGATCACAACATACATTATGTATAAGATAAATATATATACATTTCACCACTGTGGCGTTTGTAAACCTCGTCACTTATACGCATTAGTTGCAAAGTCCAGTTCAATCCAGCTGAGACTCAGATCATCGCCCTCTAGTGGGGTGGGAAAACCTCTCCTGTCACACGTCAACGTGACGTAAATCTGCGTCGATGCAAAGCGGATTGTCACCGATATTAAGCTCAGCGTGTGGGATTATCAGAGTTAATGGGGCCGCTGCCACCGCCTCTCCTGCGCCTCCCACAAATCGTCCCATGCAAATTAATCAGCCTGTAAGCTCTGCCCTCCATCTGAGCACTGGATCATGCTGCCCGAGTCGCAATTGGTGCGAGGGCCAGGCCCAGATCACGCACAGTCTCAAACACACACACACACACACATTCAAATAAGCACTAATCTGCAGCGTGTGTGTAAACGTATAGACACTAGAGAATGTTTATGTTGTATTTTCTTGTTCATCATTTAAGGAGTAAATCCACCCTGAGAGCAGCAACATATTTATACGTCCCCATCTAATTTAATTAATCAATACATGGACAGGCATGTTCATAATCAATACTGTGCTGTTTGTGTGTTACAGTGAAATGTTACTTTTTAGCTGTAAAAGTATTTAAAAATTGATTAACACTTGCCAAAGTCTACGTTTTAGTTTAATGTGTATGTGTTAAAAATTAATGTCATCCAATTAAGAGCATCAGATTTTACCTTCTCAGCCACACACACACACACACACACACACACACACAGAAAAAGCAAGTCTGTAGCGTGATGTGATTGATGTGATTTCATCATGGCCTGTAACACGCCTGCATGACTGGTAGAAGACAGAACCGGGGTGAGGAAAAGAGGAGGGGACGCCCTGCTCGGTAAAGAGAGAAACAGGGTCAAACAAAACGAGCGTAAGAGGAGGAGAAGGAGGAGGAGGAGGAGGAGCGCTCCAGACAATGAAATGGGAGGATTAAAAAAATGGTGGAGTGGGAGGAGAGGAGAAGAGGAAAACAAACGGCAGCACGATGGCGAGTGAGCTGCCGGGGGATTTGTAATATGGACAGTTGTGAATGAGGGCAGTGTGGCATCCTTGTACACAAACACACACACACACACACACCAGATGGCCATGCAGGGATTAAAGCGAGGTTATTTGCCCTTGCTGAGTCCCCCTGCACACACACACACACACACACACACACACACACACACACACACACACACACACACACACACACACACACACACACACACACACACACACACACACACACACACACACACACAAAAAGCAGATCTAACTCCTCTGCAGCTCCAAATACACAATACCTCCACAACACTCCTGATTCCTAAAGCCGGGCTCATTCTGCTCTAATGTCGCAGCGTCAGATGTCTCTCCTGTTGTTCTTTTGTCCCAAAATAAAAAAAGACATTTGTTCGGTTTTTTTTCTGGAGCGCTTGGACCGAGAGAGCACGAGGCGATTAAGGTGCAGCTTTACACACAAAAGCAATGATAAATGCATTTTTTTTTTTCTAAGTCTCACTGTGGTTGTTACCTATTGAGAAGCTGTCATTACCACAGTCTTTTTGTTGCTGCTGGAAGGTCTGAACCTTGTTGAATGAAATGGATTTTCTAAAAAGAAATATATTGAAAAAAAACATCACATTACCTGTTGAAGAGAGGCAGCGATCAGCACGGCAGAGAGAGAGAGAGAGAGAGAGGGAGGGAGAGAGAGAGAGACACAGGTTAGAACGTCCATTCACAGCAACACATAAAAAGTGGACATATTGTGTGTTTCTGTTATTTCTGACTCATTTGTTGTTGTTGCAAAGATATGAAAACATTCATCAAGTTCAAATCAATGTTTGTTATACATGTTTGACTGGGGAGGGGCCATTTGTAAAGGAAACGTTCTCACCCAGTGTGCTCAGTGGTGGTAGTGGTGGTGTATTGGTACACATTAAAGTATTGCAAAGGTGTCGAAAAAATGGGCCTTTTTCTTTGTCAGGCCACATCATGTCATCATTTTCCGTCATTATCATAAGCACACCCGCGCCGCCGCCCGCCTCTCTTAAAGACACAGTACCTATGATTGCCTGGTTTCACTCAGCGTGGACGGGGGTGCTCGAGCAGGAGAGCAGAAGCGGATCAATGTAAGTGTTTCTTTTCTTCACATTAAAACACAGCCAAGGTTTCCAAAGAGGAGATAACAAGAGCCTATAAATCAATCCAAACATCCTCTTTAACACACATTTCCATTCATGCTGATGCACCGCAGCAGATGAGTGATCCGCTCAAAATGGCAAGTACCTGTGAGCCGCATCCATACATCAGGAGCGTGACGGGGCCGCGGCTGATTGGTGGATGTTGCACCAATTAGCACGTCGCTGATTATTCAGCGAGCAGCTCTTTAGTCGAGTCACCGGCTGCCGCGAGAGTGACGGCGCCGCCAAATCACATAGACATGGATTAATATGGAAGCACTACCTTGATTACGGAAGTTGATGGGATATAAAACACACACTGCCTTGCTCCACACACACACACACACACACTCCCTCTCTCCCTCCCTTTCGTTTGAGTTTTTTTTTCTCCTCATAAGTTGCTTTATTATTTTAAGGGGAAACTGATTTGTGATTAATTTCATGTCAGGTCCTTGTAAATTGGGTTCATACTCGATTAGCCATAACACACACACACACACACACACACACACACACACACACTCCTTTCCCCGCGCCATAAAGGTCAGTAAAAACAAGCATATCTATGAAACCCAATTCACTCCGTCATCAACCAGCTCCATGTTTATGTATCTTGTATCTGCTTCCACACCAGCTCCATCACAAACACACACACACACACACATAAACACACACACACCCTCCTTGCTTTCGGCACCTTGTTCTTTCGACCCATATTAGTGTGGTTTTTGTTTATGAAATATATCCAGTCTACATGGGCAGCATGCAAATATATACACACACACACACGTACACACACGCGACCCAGAGTGTTTGTTAAGTCAACACAGGCAAGGGCCCTAAAGACAGTGTCAGGATGGATTTCTATGTATGTCCCCATTTCGTCTCCCGTGATTCACATGGAGTTCATTTACACGTTGAATACTTAAAAGCGGGCAAACAACATCATAGATCCGTGACCGCACAATATACCAACACAAGCAAATGTGTGAAAACAGAGGGTGCAGCTTTAGAGGCCTAGCTGGCGGGATCCATACACTGTGCCCTTAATCTCCTCTAGTCGACGGCTTATAGAGGAAATGTCATAATGAGGCACTCGTCCACTTCCAGGTGTCGATGGCTGATTCTCTTTTCTTGCCTTTTCCTGGAAGCTCACATCTGATACCTTTGCTGACAGGGTTTAGACCTTGAATATCCTGCGTGTGCAAACAAGGGCTTAGCTTTAAATATATAGGTAAATAAAACGCGGCCGCGCATGCAAATGAGATGGAAATCCAAACCGACAAAAGCATCTTTTAGAAAGTCCACGTTGAGGTCAGGAAATTGTAGAGAATGGAAGGTTGAGAGGCGCAGCAACGATACAGTCGCTGCTACAGCAAGGTCACATTACAGGGGCTGATATCTGACTGAGCCTTTCTATAGTCTGAGACGCCATCGCTGTGAAAAGTTGAGATTGGGTCAGGGAGTATCTGGCAGTTTAATCGCCCTGGACACACTTCAGCTTGGATCACAAGAGCCCCAAATGACTGAGAGAGTGTTTGTTTTGGGTTATCCCTCTCAAACTCTGCGTCTCTCCAGCTGATAGTGATTTGGCTGGAGGCAAACAGAGCAGGACGACGCGCTGAAGCAGAGATCGACAAACTGCCAAACATTTAGAGCCAGAGCTGTCGAGGATGCAGTCTCGACTCCACTCGTCCTGCTGCCTGCGCTTGGACCTCCGTGCCACCCGTGTGTGTGTGTGTGTGTGTGTGTGTGTGTGTGTGTGTGTGTGTGTGTGTGTGTGTGTGTGTGTGTGTGTGTGTGTGTGTGTGTGTGCTCAGACGGATAACTTATCTCCTTTATTCTAATCATGTCCTCTAGCAAAATGGAAGAGACCAAACCCAGCTGAGCTCCTCCACCTCTCAGTCATTTCTGCAGGAGTACAGTCTTAGAAGCGTTAGCGTGCAGAAAGGCTAAAGCCGCATGTTAATTTGCCCCCAAATTCTTCCTCGAAATGAGAAGCCCGCTATCAATGGTGTGTGTGTGTGGGTGGCGAGTTGTGGGGGTGTACACACACAATAAACGGGCCCTATTTGAATTGGCTTAATCTCATTTGGCCCACTAACACAGCAGTGCGCACATCCACACACCAGCCTTTTAACAACCAACTAAAAAAAGATTCTGAGCCTCTGCGGCGTTTCCAACAATGGATTATTCCCTTGATTCCACTGAAATAAGTGTCTTCTCTCCTCCTGTTGCTGCTCTGACTCTTGCCAAGCCCCCTGGCCTCAGTTTACCTTGACTGCACTACAGACTTATTGACGAAGGGACGTGTGCAGGCTAATTTCATTGACAGCTTTGTGTCTGACAAAAAAAAAGCTCCTGAATAGAAATCTTCATGCATGTCACAAATGTTTTACCGTCTGGCGGGCGCGTAGCAACCAGAGCAGCTCGGATCATCTGGGTGACTCTTTGATGTCTTGCCTGATAAAAGATTCAGATGAAAGTCACTCTGAGCCTGTGGGCAGCTTGTGTCATTTCTCACTGATGCATAAACTGAATTTGGAGAAAACGTCCAAATCCATCGCAGACACTATCCAGGTTATTCCACCGGAGGAGCAGGAAGGTGAGAAGGATAATGGGCCCGTCACTTAGAGCTCTGGCAGGTTCCACCTCGCTCTCATAGTTTGGACAGATGAGGTAACCCCGGCTGGAACCTAACAGTTAATGCTAAGAAAGCATTTGTTAAACCAACACAAGTCAATGCGTCTATGTCTTCTATTATACTCAGATATTATATAGATTTCTACGATACTGCTTTGCTGCAGCACTGCACTGCACACTTAGTGAAGACACCACATTTTCCTCAGATTGCCTTCTAAACTTGCTCTGTTCTGATTGGCCAGCTGCATCATGATTGCAAACAGCCATGTTTTGCAGAACACAGATGCTGTCTGAACACTTGTTGTCCTGGTGCATTGTGGGTAAGTTACACTCTGACATCAACATGGTGCAGACGTAAAGGACGGACAAGAGTGAAGCTTTCAGGACAAACACAAGGATAAGACCAACCAAAACAAGTGGATGTGATTTGTCCTGCTGGTTCCATTTCTTTTAGCATTTTGCATCTTTTCACTATGTTATGGTATTACACTAAAAGATTAAGTAGGATTCCTCTTTAAAGCAGATTGCCCTTTAAATAAGATGTTTCAATAACAACTATGGTCTGTTAAAATTCCACTATCTGAAACTATTTCATTCAGATGAGTAATTTGGCATTTATTAAACGATAAAAAAGAGAATTATATCCTTTTACACCCACTTATTGTTGATTTGTTTCACCTGTATTTACATTTCAACTGTCTTTCTGATTGATGATGTTTGCGTTACACTTGAGTATCACTAATGAGTGTGTCTCTTCTCCAGGTCCTTGGCTTTTTGTGGCTGTTCATGAGTATAATAAAGTTCTGAGCAAATGCCAGTGATGATTAAACATTCATATACATTTTAATGTGCTCTGTGCATCACCGCATACATTTGTAGCTTCACTTTTTATACGTTAAATTATTCAAATGAGCGAGTGTTTACAGCCACATATTTGATCTTCTTCTTCACTGTCATATATTTCCGTGTACTTATCTCCTCTCACATCTCCCATACCTCCTCCATGTTGACTTTGGTGGAGAAACAGGTTTGTGCTCCTGCATGTGAGGGTTTGTTTGATAACAGACACACACAGGCGGTATTGGAAATGATATGGCTAGGTATCATATGGGTTGTTAAATAATAAAGAGAGGATGTATTTGTGACTTTGCTCTTGTTTATCATAATTCACAGGCAACCTTGTAAGAAACACTTCATAACAGAGAGGAAGCAAACAGTAAGACGAGAGGCAAGCTTATGTAAACTGAATCGCCTTTTAAAAAACAATTAGAGTTACGTTTAGAACAAGAGAACAAAATCCGCTTTGTTTAGTAAGCTGACAATATTCACAGAGTTTCTTTAATCCCCCAACATGAAAATTACATAATTGTGGGCTAAGATTGTAAAGGAAAAACCACTGATTTGCGGCAAAGCTGCAATAACTCAACCACCAATTTTACTGGAGGAGGAGGAGGGGGAGGAGGAGGAGGAGGAGAAGGCAAAAAGAGTGGAAAAAATGATCCACACAGTAAGCCATTATTTATGCCAGGGTACAGAGTAGATTACTTCATGCTCTGATTCCTCTGCAAGTCTGTGAGCATGTGCAGTGTGCGTCGTGGCATACATGTGTGTGTCAGGGCTCCTGTTAGCTGTCGGATGTGTGCTCCACTGCAGCAGGCACGATTACTTGTCCCCCGTCCTCCCGTCCTGTGACTCTCCCGGGCAGAATGCATGCTGCTAATGAATACTAAACACATGACACACATGTTTACCGATATTTCCTGCTATTAAAAACAACTAACAATGTTGCAAAATGGTATCAGGCTTTTACTGAACAAAGCAAACAGAATACAGGCCAAACGCAAGCAGCATGAATGTAGTAGAAATCAGTTTATCACACTAAGTAGCATTGCCTGCATCACCCCCCCACCCCACACACATACACACACATTAAGCCTATTAACAAGCCCAATAAGCTAATGAAGCCTGGCTAAATCATGAATTACTGAGCACCTTTAAAGAACGAACCCTAATTGATCCAATAAGGCCATTAAGAGTTGGGGGTGAGATGAGAAAACAAAAGCTCAGGCCATTTCACCAGCAGAGTGCAGCCACTTACCCGGCCTCCATCAATAACCTGCACTAAGGAGACACAATGGAATTCAGACAAATGCATAGTCAGTGCCGGATATTAGAGCAGAGGCCTTAGCAAGCACCTGAGCGTTTACACAAAGCACCAAAGAATGAAGTTTTTAGCAAAGCCAGGCTGAAAACAACAACATAGGCAAAACTGGATGAAAAATGACTCACTGTCGGAGCCAGAAATTGACTCCATTAAAAAGTAGCGGAAGTGAAACGGTTTTGAAGTTTTTCCTCATGAGATTCCTCCACAGAGATACGGTGGCTGGTCAATGTGGAACAACAAGCCAAACCCCCCCACAAACACGTGAAATCCTCCCGCATTTAAGTTTCAATTTGTCTCCATAAATGTAGCATTTTAAAGTGTTGATAGGAAACCACAAGGTACTGCGCCTGGATGTACACAGCATGTGCAAGTCAGCACTGCTCAATGTGCCCGCGGGGAACATTAAAGTTTCATCACGTCTAATCTTATCTCCATCTGATTATTCAGGGGTTCGGTGAAAGTCAGACCAACTCAAAGCAATAAGATTCTCCCTCAGTTAAGGCTCCCTCCTCCGCTTAGTCCGCTCCTCCAAGAGATTTAACTTTGCCGGCCCTGGTATCCAGGCCAGATCCTCTCCTCCCTAACCTCTGCCTCCCCCGCATCTCCCCGCCCCCTGTGCTCATAAAGCATCCACCCACAGACAGAAGGAGAGAGAGTTATCGATACACGAGTCAATCCATCCAACTCAGCTGACTCCCTCCAAAGCCTGGAAACCAACCATGTCAGGCCCTTGCAGATGGAGCCCGGGCCATAAAGTCAATAGCATATCCATCAGCTAAATAGACTGCCAGAGTCGGGATTGTTTATGGTGGGGGGCAGAAAGTGTGTGTGCATGCGTGTTTGGCAGAAGAAGAAACAAGTTGAGTGCTCCCCACATCCCCTCGAGAGTCAATACACTGTGCAGAGGCGATAACGATAATGCGTCAGGGAGGAACGGACTTGCAACTTCGCGGTTCATCACTGGAGCTCATCGTTGGCAAAGGTGAAATCAGTAAAGAGTTCCACAGTGTGCTCGGATGTCTATAAAGGCCAACTCTCTTCCATTAACTAAAGCAGTTCATTCAGAGCTTCCCAAAGATAATAACTCCCACAGGCGAATCTCAAAAACTCACTTTCTGTGCACCACAGAGGGGTAAGCGCTTTCATTTTCCCTGATAACCTCAGTGTGTCCCTCATGTGTCGTCTCCCAACTGCCCCTCCCCTTTGCATCCCAGTCAATCCGACGCCTTCAGCCCCCTGCATCATCTCCGGCTGACAGGGCAGCTCTCCAGGGAGCGGCCCCCGGAGGAGAAAATGGCACCCGGGTGACACAGTGAGTGGCAGAGCAGAAAGCTACATTTATCTTCTGCCCGGAGTGTGACTTAGAAACAGTGTGACGCAAAAGTACATGATTGTGTTTCCGCTCTGGTTCGCTGAAACATACGGCCCCATCAGCAGAGGGTAGAAGAGTTTGTGAAGAAGAGAAGACGGGATGAATAATTAGTTTTAAAGCGTTTCATTTTGCATATCTTTATCATAGCTTTATGCACTCACCAAGGGGAGTGCAACTGGGGAAAGATACTGGAAAGATGATGTAATACCATCTAGGAATAGTACCGATAACCTTCTAGTGGTTGTCCTGGCTTTCTAGCTGCTCGGCAACTCAGTGCCACAAGGTATTATTATGGAGAGAAAAAGAATAGCAGGAGTACTGTAATCACCAGCACCCAACCTATTAAAAGGTAACGGGCCAATTTGGGCAAATTGGCCTCCATTATTCAGACATGAACCACAAATGTGTTATAATCAGATAATCATGTAAGCAAAATTGAAGTAATAGTATTCGTTTTGATTTTTCCTTTTTGGTGCACAAACCTGTTTAAAGTGTTTAACAGCAGGAAACCAGCGGACTTGTAAGCACAGGGACACAGAATTGCCTCACATGGCCGTGTCTGACTATGAGTGCAGATTTATGCAATAAAAAAGATCAAATACATACAGATATAAAACAGAAAAGAGGTATTATAAGGCTATTTACCCTGCAGCATCAAAATACACAAACATCCAGCTCTTATGCACAAACAGCCACCATACATACGCCCCCAAACAATGACCTCCATTATGCCATTAACGCTGCCTGAAAGGAGCGAGGTCTGCTGAGCTAACCGCCGAGCGGCCACAGACGGCAGCAGAGCCTCGGCACGGCGGGGAAGAGCGTCGCCCCGGGCTCAGACCGAGGCCGCTCGGACTCACACTGTCATCCCTGAGTCATCCTGAGAGTCGTATGACTGTCCTCAGCGAGCTGGTCTCAGATTCCACAGCGAGCAGATGACTAACTGTCCTGATTCTGAACACACACACACACACGGATGGTCTCATTTTATGCTTGCCAGAAGGGTAAGCATCATTATATGCTGATATTACTAAGACACTTAAGTCTTTTCATATGTTGTCATTGATTCCTGCTGAATTGGAAAATTGCTTTTTCTAGTTCATATTTCTGTATGATTACCTGCGGAGATGAAAATTCAATTCAGGTTTCTATTGTTTCCTCATAAAGTCTGTCCCATCATTGGAACAAGAACGGCTTTTTGATTGAGGTTGGACCTCCAACATCTGAGTGGGCTTAATGCTTTGTTTACCAAGGAAACTTACCAGAGTTGGCATTGTTAAGTATTGGTTAGCAGTAACATTAGTCAAATTGTAGTGCTGATTACAGCTATTACTGCCTATTAGATTTTATTAGCGTTGTTATCGACAATCATAGACAGAGAACAACACAGTTTGCTATAATTTTACGTGACTCTCCATATATAAGACGGTATATATGGTTATAGCAAATACATTCGCAGAAACACACACCTCCACCTCCTCCAGGGTGGAGAGGAGAGATGGGGGGAGGGGAGTGGAGCCAAGAGTCACAGGGCAGAACACACACTCACACACACAGATGCACACACAAACACTGATTCAGGGACCGAATATGCAAACACATATGCTCATAAATCCAGAGTTTCTCCAGTACACACACATATATTTATAAGCAAAACAGCTTTATAATGTCAGACACAAACAATATTATCTCCACCCCATCTCTACATCCCTAAAAGGCAGGCACACACACGAACACACACGCAGAACTCCAATCTGTTATGTGTCTCGGCTCATTAAAGGCGTCCTGCCTGGCCACCAAGGTCACGGGGTGGTGGGTCCGAGGTCAGGCGCCGCACAGCTTCCTCCCTCCATACCAATGTCCCTGGAGGGCAGAGATGAACTATTTCTGAGCTAACCGCTCTGACAGCACAATCTATCCCTCGCCCTCAGCCTCCGCTTCCATGCGGCCTTATTACGCTGCAACTACGGCGGAAAGGTTGACGCTATCAATGTTTTGCATCCTCCAGCCAAAAGAGGCGCTCAGTGATGGATAGTTTGATGTTGTAGTCGCTTATGTTATTCTCTCCAACTTCTCTCTATGATGAAATGACTGAAATAAATGATTATTGACTTGACTGAGGAGGGAATCAGTTGATAGTGTTTTGAGTAATTCAAGTAAGTCCCTGGGGTTCATGTGTGCAGTGTGGGGCCTTTCTTTTACTGGTTAATTAATTGTTTATTGATTTAATTATCGTTGTAATCATCATGATGTGCTGTGGTCACTGGATGAAGGAGGTATTAAGGGCAAATCAAACTATAGCTCATCTTAAAGCCCCACCCCCAATTACGTCGTGCCAGACACCGTTTAGCTCTTAATTGACCTTTGACTGCAGCATTTGTCCTAAGCTAACAGGCTATAGCCAAGCTGCCACAGGCTAATAGCTGCGTTGCCAATGCACTGACCTGTCGCTGTTAAGTGGTTTGTTTCTAAAGGGTGACAGGCAGCTTGGTGGATGCCTCAAGGACACAGACAGCTGAGGCTGTGTGGTCGGCCTAACAAGTGCCTGACAAAAATGATAATGATTACCTCAGGAGAGGATGCTTTTGTGTGACCTCAGGTTTCCCCACAGGGAGCAGATTTGTAGCTATACAGCAGTAATTTGAGCCTCGGTCGAGGACACCGGCCATTTATTCAAATGTGAAACCAGAAAATTTGAATTAGCATTTGCGGTGTGAGCTACTGCAACCTCACACGTTAACTAATGAAACTCAGGTTAATGAATCTAGTCAAATACTGAGGCATGAGTATCAACTGAAGTTACATTTGTCAATACGTTCTTTTGGACATAAACATTGGAAATACATTCTGAACTACTTTAGCCTGAACTATCTGGAGTAGAAGCTATGTTGGTCCATCTGCGAGGTTTGCCTCACCCAACAACAGAAGGGGAATTCGAGGAAACCAAGGAGACCTCCTCTTTGTCCTGTTTTGCCGATGAATGAATATCTTGATGGAGAAGAGACAAAGACATCTAGTGTAGGAATCCAAGTCAAGTGGATGCAAAAACAGTTACAAATGAGCAGGTGTGTTCAGGCTTGTGTCTGCAAGCATTTTCTAATGGATCTCAGAGCAGCTTCCCTGGAGTTGCAGCTGTAATGATTCAGGATCTATGGTTTTGCAGCTACAACGTGTCCTAGTTCCTTGGTAAGAGACACAGGAACATTCATCAAGAGGATCCTGTGGCAGACGGGTTTTTGTAGACATGTGCCTGATATAAAATGTTGATGAAAACAGCATCTGCCACTCCTACGTTGGGTATTTGAGTTTGTTCGAAGAGGGAGAGATTCTGGACTGTCACTCTACTTCCCACTTGCTATTTGATGCATAATTCTTTCTATCTCTTGGACTCATCCTCTATATCTTAGTATCCTCGCTCTTATTTTCCTTTCTTCCTGAATCTCTCAATACCCCTGTGGTCTTCTGCTAGCCCTTCAAATGACAATGTGACACATTAAAGATGCAGACAGAATACAAATCAATTTACTCCGACTACGACATACAGGTAAGTCGATAGAAAAAGCGGACCGCACGCACGTTATGGCAACAGAGGATCAGGCAACACAAGTAGGTCAAATGAAAGGCAAAATATTCAGGGGAACTGAATTTCAATTCACATATGCTAATCAGCTTCTTTCTTCAGCGTTTTTGTTGAATATTCACAAAGATAACTGATATATTCCAGGAAGAATACAAAACCCTGAGAAATCATATGTAGAGTCTTGTTTAATTAAACAGATTAATGACAGATCCCGGAGCAAGGTTAGAGTTTAATAGTATGAACAGTGGCATGAATCAAACCAACTATACAAGGTGTTTGTCAATGAATGTCATAAATTGGATGCGGTAGAAGATGAGCAACTACAACATATAAAGCCACGTTTCAATGGGCTTTAGTACATAGGACTAGACAATACAAATAAATCAAATAGGTGACTCTCTACAACCAAACTTTATTCAATCAGTTGCTGACATTCACGCTCGCCTGCCTTTGGCTCCTGTCATGCACAATCAGCTACTGAACAGGGACAGAATAAGGAAAGTGGTAACCGGGAAATTTCTAAAATGTCAAAGTCTGAAACTCTGCTGCCTTTTCTGAAAGATAAAGAAATCCTTGCACATACACATAGGAGCCACAGCTGCAATCCCGGTCAAATTTAAAGCTATTTCCATTTAACCCACTCTGTTTTCCTTAACTTTTTGACAAGGACTATGAATCATCACCGGAGGGAAAGAGGAGAGGAATAAACTGGTAAACAGGAAAACAAACAATGGCAGACAAAACACAAAAAAATAAAGGCAATGACCTCAACGAAATGATATCCCCAGACGGTATGCACGGGTATTCCGAATACATCTATGCTAACTGCCGCCGAGGTTCAGTCAGGCCTGCCATGTACCGTCCCGATTCCTGGACCGCAGACTGAAGTTCCACTTTCATGGGAATACTCTAAGCTGAATTCAAAGAGAAAACAATAGCAGCCGGGAAACAGGGGGGAGTAAAAGCTTCCACCACAAGAGTTTGGCTCAGAAGTCTCAACCTACATCTGGGCCAAATTACAAAACGTGGCCTGCTGACCGCAACTGCCTGTATGACTAATCACTGTGACAGGGCAAACCTCCAACCGAGACCACTCAATACCTACGCCTGTGCACTCGGCAACACAAACTCCTGAAGTTACTTGAGCACGTACACACAAAAGCACAAATTCTCTACAACCAGTCACAATAAGAGGAAAGAACAAAAACCTGAGGGAACTTCTGTTTCCTTAAATGGAAGCACTTTGAAGCGCAACATCTGGTCATGCTTTGTCCGCTATTCTCTGATGTTGCTGGCAGTCTACCAGTGAACTGATCAACTACAAACCTCAATCTGTTGCATGAAAGTGAAATTATAGGTCAGTTATCGCTGTCTCTGAAGGGCTTACAGTTTATATTCTAGGACTTTACTGTAAAATGCTTCCAAACTGTTTCCAATTCGGTCAAGTAGAATTCAACCCACTGAAGCTACTCAAACAGACCTGCCAGAGGAGCACGGGGGGGCATAGGAGTGGCAGACAAGAGCCAAACACAGAACAGCGTTCCTCAGCGGTTGCGTAATCTCAGCCTTGCCTGGGGCTCCTCTCGGAAACCAGGCTGGGACTGGAGGTCAGACTTCCCTGACTATGAACTGGCACAATCAACACAAAAGTCACTTTGACAGCCCTGTCTACGCTGCCTGCCGACTGATAGACGAGGGTGGTACGCATGGGTACGCAGTGACTATGTATGCGTACGTGCATGCATGTGACCTCATTTGCTCTATCTCTGTGCGGGTGTGCGTGAAATTTGCAGCGGCATCATCCTTTCAAGGCCACCCAAAGCTAGTTTGCCTCATTGATCGATAAGTACCAAAAGGTCAAAAGTGCAGGAGTCGAGCCCATTTGCCAAGCGTCCCGCTCCGCCACACCTACATGCAGATGCAGCACAGATAGTTGATCCAGACTCCTGTTATCAATAACAACCTGCCTCTTATCAGTGGACACGGTGATTAGAGTTCAGGTAATGAGGGAGTCGACTCTTTCATTTATCATGCTTGCTACTATGTAGAGCTGCAGCCGAGCCAGATGGATAGAGCCGTCTCACCAGGACACAAACTCACTGAAGCTGCAGGCCGGAGTTAATTGGAGGTGAAAGGAAGTGATAACAAACTGCCTGCTTGTAGCTTAAAAACACGTATAAGTAGCAAGGTTGGTCCATTATTACTAGAAATAATTCCAGGTAATACTCTGTCATTTCAATTTCCATAATAATAAAAATGTCTTCCTTGCTCTTTGACACACTGCAGTAGTGATTTCATTTCCACCCAGTCTGTGACCTTTTTTAAGTTTGCTCTAAAAACCTCTGCATCATGGTATGTTTTTTCTTGGAAATTGTATCTGTATTTAGAAAGTGCTGCATTTGTTTGAATTAAGTCCCGAGCAATCAGCAAAAGTTGCAACAGATACAACAGCTGAATGTGGAGAAGTAGCCACAGACAACTGCAGTAACAAATGATTAGAAGATCTGTAGGAAACTCAATATAATACAGGAAGGACTGATTATAATCACAACTTCAAAGGCAAGACGTTTTCAGAATGACACATTAATCTAACATTAGCATTACTCTTATTACGGTGTGTTCAGTGGTTTCTTAACTATCGCTCCGCTTCAATGCTACAGAGCAAAGTCATATTGATGGACAAGGACACTCCCCGGTACAGTTCTCCTTCTCTTGCAGCTATTGGTACAAAATACTTTCTTTTAATATTGGCTTCAGCACACGGCATGCAAAAATCTATTTTCTAGAGGAAGATGCACAACTTTGTAGCACCACTTCAAGGTCAGGGAGTTTGTTTTGTGGATTAAAGGCCACATGCAGAGGCAGAATGAAGAATTAAAGACCAGCTAATTTTGAGCACCAAATGAGAGTTGGATTCATGTGTTTTATGAATAAAACGCATTTGAGTAACGCCTCAAAAACATGAACTGTGATTACACTGAGCACAATCATATTAAGATAATCAAAAGTGTTTACCTGAGGCCCACTTTAATCACATTATAATTTGGATTATTGGTGTGAATTCTAGAGGAGCCTAAATATTTCATTTTCATTTATAAAATCACGGCAAGTTGCATTTGCACCACTCCCACACTGCTTCTATACGAGAGTTGGTAGAGCAAACTGAGATGCTCCTCTACTACTTTCACTCACACTCACACTCACACTCTGGAGGAAAACATCCACTTCTTAATTAAGGCCTGAAGTTGAAGAAAGCCGGAGGAAGAAAGGAAACAGAATCTCCCCACTTCAGGAGAGGGGGGCACCGCAGTAAAACAAGAAACAACAACTGTTTCTGCTTACTGCAGCATCAGGCCTTCAACAAAAGAGATACATCAACAGGCCAACAGCTCCCCCCTCCCAGTGTCCCCCCCCTCCCCTCCCCACAGCAGGTGAACTGAACAAACTATTTATCTATCCATGACGCTGCTGTTTAAATAGTCATAGACAATGCAAACAATTACAAGCGGAGCAGTGTTACATGCAAAAGACCTCTTCCTCTGGTAAGTAATGGTGGATATTGTTTGTTATGTTCGATTCATCATGCCAAGCAGGCGAAGAGGGACTGAGATGGCCCCGTTTCTATCACTACAAAACTCTCAGTAAGTATGTCAGCTGGAACGCTTTACATATGATCCCTGGGACAGAGTTGGAACCCCCTATCATGTAATCACCTTCTCAATCCCTTGATAGGCCTGTCGGGAAGAAGCAAATCCGATAATAAGACGTCAATCAGGCGTCCACTTTGCTTCCCCGAGGAGAGCGGACGGCTTCTGCGAGGGAGACCACCGATGGCGAGGCCTGACACCATTGTCACTCAGCGACGAGATTGAGAATTCCAAGTGGATCAGAGGTGACAAAAGTTTCAAGATTAAAGTTAGTATGGGAATAAGTGCAAATGGAGCTGGAAAATGATACTGACAGAGTGTACATTAAAGCTCGTAATCTATACCTGCATGGAGGCTGCTGGGCGTCTGTCCCCGCAGAGGGAAATGGGCTTAATAGTTGGAGAGATGTGGAATCACAATAATGGCTGATATACTTAGTAAAGCAGGGGAATAATGGGATGTTTTTTCCTCTAGCTTTGTTCTTCAAAACAGCTGCATTTTATTTGGGTATAAAATTCATGGCACAAATGCTTTTTTCAGCTTATTACTGTCATTTACGGTGAGGATGCTATAGTAGTTTATGGGTTAGAAATGAAATAAAGGTGAGGCAACTTCAAGGGGCACCGAGGAGGAGGGGGGGGGGGGGGTGGAAATAAACATGTCTGCTTTGGGAGAAAGAAATAAAACCAACATCTATTACTTTAAAAGTTTATGAGCAATCCGAAAGAGGGAATCTGCCCTGGAGGGTAAAGAGGTAAAAGTGAGCGATCTAAGGAGCCGCCTGTTAGCCCGTGTTAGCAGTGAGGGTGTTGTGCTCGGCTCCGACTCTTTGATCAAAATTAAAGATGAAGCGATTTGTTTCAACTCTTGCCGAAATGCATCCCAGCTAACGAGTGTTATTCCATGGCAGGATTCATCTTTACCTTTAGTCAGCCAGAGGGTAAACATCACAACTCTGATCATCAAACTTTGAGCAGCGTTGGCGGGTTAACCGTAGTCAATTATTCACTTTAGCCAAGGGCGAATCAACCAAACCTCTACCGTGCCTCAGCATCAGAGCGCTTATCAAGGACGGTCAAACAGACGGCGCCCAATTACAACACAAGAGACGGTCACTCAGCTGAGCCGCCTCGCTTTTGTCCAAGGTATGAAAGCACATTCTGCACTAATGGAACCAAGGTGAAAGGATATAAAAGAAGCCAAACACAATGTTCCTGAGACCAAAGAAAAACAGGTGTCAAGGTCCACCGACTGCAAAGACAGAAGGGGGCAACCTCTACTGCCTGACAAATGCCAAGTATGGCTCCTCCGTGGAGAATAGGGTACGATATGCTGGTGATCAGTAGAGTGTGAAGACTGGAGAGAGCGCGCTGCAGCCAACTCCAGCCACTCTGTCATTGTAGGTTTCCTTTTGCAACAGTCGCTGTCGGTACCTCACGATTAAACCGTGACCAGAAGTCAGGATTGGTAGATTCGTGAAACAGGCCGCACTCCTGTTTTTTGTCTACCCTAAGGAAGTAAAATTGGGAGTAAGACGTATACGTGGATGGAATCGAGAGAATTCTTTCGATCACCAGACATACCCGACTTCTTTGCCGATGTGCTCGCAAGTAAAGACAAAGCAGGGGGGGAATTGCAGAGATTGTCTACGTACGTTCTAGAATAGCATAATCCAGGTCAGGTCCAATGTAGGATTATGACGATTAAAGATCTGATTATGGCGGTTACATGACAGACACAATTATTATTAGTTTTAAAGAGTCAAGGCATACACTTACTGCATAACTTAACAGATATTTCCTCCCTACTACCAAAGCTTCCTCTTGGTGGCATTATATATGAATATACACTCATAATCCACACATTTGTCCCAAGTTTGAACAAACGGGATCATTGTGTCAGTGCTGTAATGAGGCACAGTGTGGTACATATATGGCGCTCTGTGCAACGTGAGCATGTATGGGACCACAGCATCCTGTTTCCTGACTGGCTGATGTGTTAGCGGGAACGGCGAGCAGCAGATAGGGGGGTACGAACGAGATCGGCGGTGATGTCACTTTGGGGCCTCCTTAAGGATACTCCCACCCCCACCCCATTCCATCCTGCACGAGCCTGTATCTTTCCCCCAGCCACCTCCCACCCACCCACTCACCCACACACACACACACTCCGACGACAACATCTCTTCTAACTAGGTGTCGTAATGCAAACTGAACCACTGCATGTGCGACGACGACAAAGAGCCACACTGTTCTCTGATTTAGAGGCTCCCTGGCCTGTGAATAGCCTCCACCGCCCGCACCCCCACCCCCCTCTGCCCTCAACCCCTCCCCAGAACCCTTCCCACAATCCCTTGCTGTAATAACAGAGCCGTCACTCAGCCTATTGGGTGTCAGGGCTGCGGCGAGGTCTCCCTCCGATCCTTGTTATTGAGGTGTACGCCGTGTTCCTCTCTCCAAGCGGAGGATAAAAACAATGGCCCTCTTTGTCCCGCTTTCCCGGGTGGGGTTGGGTGGCATAGGGGGGGTGAGGACTCTGTCTCAACATTGGACAAAAACAAGTGCAGCCTCTCTCCACTACCGTGTGTGCCAACTGGAGACGACCTTTAGAGGGGCACGAAGAAGAAATGCTGTTTCTGAGTATCGCTGCCTGTTTTTGTCTCTGACCAAAGAAATCTCATGTTGACTCGCTGCTCACAGATGTTGTTTCTTCCACTCCAGTCCCTTTCATCACTCCCCCTTCAAACTTTTCCATTTATCTCTCTGTCAAGTAAAGATGAGTTATCATGGTCTTCTCGCTCTCTGTGCACCATCTTTACTCCGTCACCACAGCTTTCTCGTTTTATAGCAGCACTACATTCATACTTTTACAGGCCGTCGTCAGATGTATAATTGTTGCCGAATATAACAGCGGTGCTAATTAAGATGAGGTCATTTGCCATGTGTTCAGGCTCGCAACACAACAAGATTCGGGTACGTGGCAGCAGAGAGTCTGTCTATGCAAGAGTTCTACTATTATTCAGATATTCTTGAGAGATTAAGATGGAGAGAAAATAAAGCATGTCAGTATTTTACACACATAAAAAGAAACCTTGAAAAGTCCTGTTATGCCTTTTGACAGACACGTACTTAAATCACCAGGAGATATGGAGTTCTTGTTAAGTATAACAAGGTCTATGTAAGAGAGAGAGAGAGAGAGAGAGAGAGAGAGAGAGAGAGAGAGAGAGAGAGAGAGGGAGAGAGAGAGAGTCTGCAACTGTAAGAATGATAAATCACTGTTTAAGTTGGTAACAGTGGTAAAACTTGATGACTTTGTGATGCTAATTGCCAGAAAAGGAGATTTATATGGTTTCTACTGAGGATTTCACCTAAATAGTCACGTCACCAGAGGATCAGTGAGTGTTGGTACAAACCCTTCCCCATCCCAGGGAGCAGACATGCCGACTAGCAGAGCGGAGCACGGCCTGTGCGCCTCGACAGGCAAATAGGCCACTTTACTGAGCCCCCCTCGCTCTAATTGGATGGCCGCGTCTGTGCTCTCAAGACGTTTCACTTGTGCACGGCAGTCAACACAGATATGCTCACCGTACCCGGCAGGCCAATCTTAGCCGGAGCGGTTTACACACCTGGTATTCCCGGTGAGATTTCATACCTGCCTTCAGTGTGTTCACAGCTTGTGAGCCAACAACTCTAAGGGGGAAACCAACATTTGGCAGCCTGAACAATTACTGTGATTAGTGTGGCGTGGAACTGATATGGGACATTAAATCAAAAATGCATTTGGCGAGGTGATAGTGCAGTTTACATTAAGCTGAGTTGTCAACGTTACCGTTCACAAACAAATTTATGGAGCAAAGTCATCTAAATAATTACCTGAATGCTTCGAGGATTTTTTTAACATTTAGTATAAGAGTGTTGCTCCAGCCATTTGTGCGTGTGTGCGTGTGTGTGTGTGTGTGTGTACACTGAGTTTTAAAATGAACGCTAAAATTGATAATGTTAATTGGTCTTCACTGCCTTCGTAGTAAAATGCCAGTCGGGGCAAATATATGAAAATGATGTTGGCGACTGCGGCCATCTCAGGTTTCCGTTTCACCTTGAACACATCACCACAGTGTTTAATGCTGCAATAAATTGTCTTTTGAATCACAGAGCATGAACCAGGCACTAATGTGTATCATTTGCATGTTAGATCCATTCTGTCATTGTTCATTCTGGGACCCCCTTTAACAGAAATAACCTGCTATTTCTCTACCGCTGCCATCAGAAAACACAATTGTGAAATCTGCACAGAAATCTCTTGAACTTGGAATTTCTATTATCCAGAGGCGACGAGCAGGCACGCAGCGGCACTTGCTCATTAGTGAAATGCAGGAAAGTGGAAGAAAAAGCATAATTTTGGTCAAACAGGCTGAAGGCATTCATCAATGTCATTTTGGTGACTCGGTGTCTTCGCTTAATCCTATCAGAGTGTAAAACATCACACACTCGCAGGCGTTTACCGTTTTGCCTGTGTTAGAGCTCTACGGTACTAAAGGCTGTAGATTGTGAAGCAATATAATCATCATATAGTTTACGCTCATCGGAAATCGGTTTATGCACGACTGTTGTTTTATGTAAAGAGATAAATTGTTTCATGCACTTGTCTCTTCTGTGAGACGAGAACATAAATGCACCTGATTGTGTTTTTTTCCAGGCATATTTATCATTTATAAGGATGGAGACCATTTTCTAGCAGTCCTACGGCACAATAAACTCCTGTAGCATTAAGAGTTTATAACATTTAAATACGACCTCTGTACCCGTTTAAGGATTTCTAAATGCCCCCATATGACTGGAACACAGAATTAGATGGTATTAAAGTACGGGTTTGTGAAAGCATTGATCTAAATGATATTGGATAAATGGTCTAAATCATTCCAGACAAGCCTGAGTCTTCATAAGCAAATTGTAGGTTACACAGCAGGTCGATCGGGTCTCTATATGCTGAATATTGCAGCTACTGCAGGGACGCCACGCCAGTTGAAGTAAGTTAATTGATTTTCCTACTCAGCCACACTCGGTAATTAAATACACAATGCGTCTAACTACATAATGCTTTCCTGACACGGATATATTCATGTTAAAGTGCTGTTGAATTTTAGTCGGAACAAAAGTCTTCCTGAGGTGAAGTGTGGAGTCTCACCGTAGACCAGTTCAATGTTGGTGAAACAGAGGTCAAGTCTTATACTTAAACGAAATGTGTGAAATGCCCCTTTATGAGAGTTAACCTTAGATTTTCCAGTAAATAACTTCAAACATTTACAGACCCGCTTCACCCGTAAATCTACAAAACGGCGTCATAGGAAGAGGAAATCAAAAGTGGCTCCAGACGTTGTGGGCTTTGGCCGATCTCCTAACTGCACTCGGATATTACACAAGCAGTTTGTCACGATCAAAGCTCTCAGGGAGAGATTAGGTAAGCGAGGCCATATGTCTACCAACATGCGCCGCTGCCCCTCAGAGTAAATAACCCGAGTGTCAGTCGCTGACCCGACAGAAAATTGCCTTATTGATCCCTGCAGTGATTTTACAGCGTGGCCCTTTGTCCCCACGACCCACAGCAGCCGTTTCGGTGGAGGCGTTATAAGGGGGAACTTGACTGTTAAGAGATGGGGGTAAGAGTTTTTATGTAAGTGTGTGTGTGTGCATGTGTGTGTGTTTGAGCAAAAAGGTTTATTGGGGATTGGAAGATTAGATGTCTGTGCCGAGTCATCTCTCCTCAGACTCGGGTGAGGCACGCAGGAAATCACTTTTGCACGTATTCAGTTTGCATGGAATTGAAAATGGGGAACACAAATGGCTTATAGAGCCGTCTGGGTGTAATACATACCTCTACACATACACACACACACACACACAAACATACATACTTTTCTTCCTTTCCTATTCCGTATGCTTAGCTGGGATCTACAGGAGAACCCTGGGGGGTGAGACTCAAGAGAGGAAAAGTGAGGGCCTGTCAATCCTCTGGTACGTGTGCAACCCCATGGCACTACAGCAGATCCCCAGAGAGGACGTGTCATGAAACACACACATACACACACACACACACACACACACACACACACACACACACACACATAAACACCAGTCTTTGCTCAAACTCCTCTGCTATGCTCTCTTCCATCACCGCGTTCTACCTTCATTTCTTTATTTTTTTGCATTCAGGCTGCATAAGCCCTTGTTTTTGTGATGTCAGCTCCTCACTGAGAAAGCAGGGGGGAGGGGAGGGGAGGGGAGGGGGGGCTTCTACTCCCTCGTCTGCCCCAAAAATAAACCCCTGTCAGTAAAACCCTGCAACTTTTAACTCCCGGGTCTTTGAAGAGAAGGTAGAGCGCTGCACACTCTGTTCCTTCTCCTCATTAGAATGCCTGGTACAACAGAGCTTAAGCGTATTAAAGCTCTACAGGAACGCAGAGAGGGCTGTTATAACACAAAACAGATGAGGGGGGGGCGGCAGGGAGAGAGCAGGGTCAAACTGAGGGGGGTCTGAGGGGGGGGGGCCCTTCCCTGAAATCCCACGACGGCAAAAACTGAAAAACAGCAAGTTTAAGGAGGAATTAGGTAACTGGATGATTTAAAAACACAACAAAAGAAGCTGTGGGGGGACTCAGACACGTCACATCAGTAACATAGCAAAACCACTAATAAGTCAAGGCCATCGAATCAAACTTTCACTGAAGTAACATAAAACCAATTGTCTTGTTAAATTATTTAAATCGCTGAAACTGGAGATGCGAGCTTTTCCCCTGACAGCTGTGAGGTCTCTATGACCTGCACTGACTGACTTACAGCCTGAATTTGGCTAAGAAAGCAGATTTTTCGTCCACGCAGCCATGTGACGCATAAATCTCAACCGTTTCCTTTTATTTGACTTCGAGTGTCCAATAAAGTGAGCCGGCTGTTCTGGCAGCGCTGAAAGAGCAGTTTCCACGAGCTGCCCTCCGCGACGCCCCCCACACGTCAATAACAAGCTGCAGGAAGTAGACGGCAGATTCCTGCACTGTTTTCTGTTTGCGTAGACGGGTGCGAAGTGACCTTTGACCCTGATATGCCTGAGCGAGCCGAGCATGACAGTGAGAAGGCAGGGAGGCAGCCAACTGACACCGATGTTCACATCAGAGGAAAACATCCCCTCTGCTGAGTCCACTTCCTGTTTCCTGCTTCAGAGCTGAGAAAAGGGCTGACTAAGAGAATATCCAACAACAACGTGAAGTGTTTGTCGACTCGCTCGCATACGCCTCGTGTTTCTTTTAGTGTCTTCCCTTCCCTCCTTTGCCTCAGTTTATCTGTCGCTCGGGTGAGCTTCTGAGGCAGCTCACACTCACCGATGTCTCTATAGTTTATGGAGATGAGTCGCTGACACCTTTTGAAGATTACACAGCCCTGGACACACATATAATTATCCATATATACGTCCGCCAGGAGATGAGGCGTGAGTCGGGGGGTAAACCAGGACAAAACTCTCCATATGGTAATCTAATCTGAGACGAAGCAGTAAAAAGGAGGTATGGCTCAGCAGAGGTCAGGAAAAGAGCATGTATGGAAGTATTAACACGGGAAGGGGGGGGTGTAATGAACTTCATCTGCTCATGTGTGCATGACTGTAAAGAGCAAAGAGCTCATTCAGAGTCCATGAGCGCTTTGCATACCAAACTGCTCCACCCCACCCCCCCCCCCCCCCACACACACACACACACCCACAGGAGATATCAACAAACTGTAAACCCACAGGCAAAACAGTGACATCACCCGAAGGTGTGAAGAGCATTTAGGAGCCGACCTGTTGACCCGACACGCGTCAGGAGACTCGCAGGTGCCCCGGGGGGTTTGGCACATTAAGATCTATGTTCACATGGAAAGCGGTTGGGGAAAGTGCTGGTTCAGCGGTAATATGACTGCAGGGGGAGTCAGAGGAGGTCTCCAACGAGAGGAAACCACAGGTCAGAGCGCTGCCAAGAGATGGAAGGTTGGAAGAAGAGAAGAAGAGATGGAAGATGGAGAGGGAGGGTGGGAAGTTTCCTGAGAAGTTGGCTCATGGATTCATAGTTGTGTTTAAATAATTCATCAAACTATCAGAGTGGATCCAGGCACGGCGTGATCAGCTCTCATCTGCGGAGGAGATGTGTTTGCCGAGGTGAGAGGGAGAGTGAAGAGGGCGAACTGAGGCGCAGGAACAACAGAGGCGTCCTGTGTTGACGGGAGGAACAAGATGATGAGGAAACCTGCCGGTTAATTGAGCCACATGTTGCCGTTTCCCGTGCTTGTGCTCTCTAATTACACTCGTCTCCATTTCGAGTCCAGATTTGATTTTATATGAATCTGTTACCAAGATATCAAAATACTTTCTTAGGTATCGCAAAATCATTCAACAAAATACTTCAGACTGAATGTTGGACCTTGAACTTTCTGTCCATTTACACACACACACACAGTGCACAGCATTTTCAGCCTTTATGAGAAGAAATAACCCATTCTCTATCGAAACGCAATTGTGCAACGTCACTGCTGGCTTTGAGTCATCTGTGGGGGTTATATTAGGGTACACACACGCACACACACACTCCCACACACACACACACACACACACACACTTGTTTCATCTCCCCATGCTCTAAACTCATTTGTTCACTGTTCACATTAATAATTTATGGCGAGCACATGTGAAGAAGAGGCTGGGCTCCCGGGTTGTGGGGTTTATCTCCTGATCTCCTCCTCCAGTCTTCCTTTCTGCGGCTATTTCTCCGTCCTCGCCGTTTGGCGCGGATTCACTTCGCTCTCTCGCCATCTCTCCCCATTCTGTCCCCTTCTCATCTGTCGTTTCCAGTCAGCTGCTCTTGCTCTCGGATCCTTGAGCTTGTTGTTCGGGCTGCCCGGTTGCATTAAATACTACAGTACATGGCTGTGTTTCTGTAGTTTGCCCGTGAGGAGAGACGGTATACCTCGCTCTCCCAAACTCTCATCACCCTGCCCACTCAGACAGATGGATCCACTGGCAAACAGCAGGATGTGCCATTAGCCTTCCAGGTTAGAGAGCACACCGACTCACTCACACTATAACCTGAACTGTAATCATTGCTTTCTAACGTTTCGATGTCCGTCGGCTCAATGTCCAATGATGACAGACACACACAAAGTGATTACACAGCTGCGGTCAGAATTGTGTAACACGGGGAGGCAAGCGAGGAGCCAGGTCAGCGTGTCGCTTTGACAGGTTAGTCAGGCTGCCAGGCTGCGTGTTGTGTCGTGTGCTGGCATGACGCAGCAGAACGTCCCAAAACTTAGCCAGGAAATTGCTCGCAGCTGCACGAAACCGTACCCTGGGTATTTCCACGGTTTGTCGGTTGTTTCATATACTGCAGACTGGACGTGATCACCTCAAGCTTCAGCACAAACCTCCTCCGTGGAAAGACCGTGAGGCTTCTACTGTCAAATTCAGTTCAGAAGCATTTCCCAACTATTATGGTATGGAGATTATTCATCCATTCTTACACTGCAGGGGTTGTGTTTCCTCATGCATTTGTCTGTTTGTCTGTCTTTTAGCAGCAAATCTCTACATGTTATTATTATTCAATAAATTAAAATGTTGGTCCAGGTCGGCCTGATGGTGGCTTTTTTTTTTTTTTTGCATCTCGTCGCAAAACTTAAGAAGCAGAACGCCCTGACAAAGTAGTTTTTTCATATTTCTTACCGATTTACTATAATTGGCTGCCAAAGTTGAGCGGGCGTGGCTCATTCGGCCTTGTATGAACTCTGAGTGCCTTCTAGTTTGTATTGGGGCCTGTAGACTTAAAGGGGACGTCTTATAGCAAAGCTCAGGATCAAGCTTGTGACTGAGAATCCCACCTTTACGTTGCTGAACACATTCTGCTACACCTGTACAACACAGCAGCTGTTCAGCTTTGAGAAACACTGTTGCCTGTTTTCTCTGTAAACCTTCCTGTCCTTTTGAAATAGCCTGATGGAATGTGGCTGACAACTCAGTGTGCGATGCCACAAGGACCCAGTGAACAATGCCAAACCTTGAAGAAACCCTCCAGCGTGAATATCGATTGTGCGCTATCTGTCACCATGCCAACAGCTCCACTGATCACGTCAGCCCGGCCTGCATGTGGCAGCCTGTGCCTAACAAGACCCATTTGTTTGTTTTGGTTTGGGCTTTTCTGCTCTGTAAGCTCTGTGTAGGTTCACTCATGTGTCGCATTCCAAACTAAAGTAAGTCAGTCGGGCCGAGCCTGCAGACCAGAGTGTGATAGCGCCGCTGTTTCAGAGCAGACGCACACATCCGCGTCTGAACCAGCTGCTGGAGGGAATACAAAACCAGAATGGAGTGCAAAATGACTAAATAACACACAAGCATTTAACACCTTCATCTCAGTTCGCTCTAGGACTTGTGTCTCTATAGTTTTGACTCTTCGGTAAGCAGCAACCTCCCAAACTCCATCAGCTTTTGGACAACAACACAACTGCAAAGCCACAAGCCCACGTGACTCTTCTGCTTCTCGTTTCCTGCTGCCGACTATACGCTAATCAAACAAAACCATACATTATCATAAATGACAAGGCTCTGGCCAAGGATGTGACACAATGCCGCCATTAATAATAATTATTAACACACAGCCATACAACCTCCTGTCTGGCCGCGTCGTAAATACAACTAATGCTGACAGCAAAGCAATAAGTTCATGCTCCAATGCTTTAATAACACACAGAACATTTTCCCAGACAGCCAACTAAAAATAAGGACGTTTAAGGAAAAGCTGAATATGTGTCAGCGTTACACTACACTACATGGACCAGGAACCTTTGATTGGAAAACTTTGTTGTTTTTCAAATAGCTGCCGAGGTAAGAACGCTGCTGCTTCACACACAGTCGAACAAACAAAGCAGAGACATCAGAGAGGAGAGAGCCAGCCAGAGAATGTCACACACACACACACACACACACACACACACACACACACACACACACACACACACACACACACACACACACACACACACACACACACACACACACACACACACACACACACACACACACACACACACACACACACACACACACGTAGATGCAGCGAGAGACACACACACACACACACACACACACACACACACACACACACACACACACACACACACACACACACACACACACACACACACACACACACACACATAAACAAGCCTTTCATCTTCTCCTTTCATGTTAATGTTCAGAAACAGACTGTGTGTTTGTTTGCTTCTCCTCTCCATCCTCGTGCACACACACCTGTGAGGGACGATTACAGGGTCCATACGCACATCTAACTCTGATTTCTCCTGGTCGTCCCCGTGTCCTTGTCAGATATCTCCATCATCAGATATCTGATTCAATCACTGCACGAGAGGAAGATGGTGAGACGCTGCGGGTCAAACAGGAAACCATTTGCAGAAACCAAAGCTTTATCAGAGGTTTAAGATCTGCATACCGCCACAATGACATCACTCAGATCTGCAGAAAAGACGACACGCCACGGCACACGAGTCCAAAACAACTTTATTCCTAACAGGCGGCAAAATCAGAAATCTAAAGAAGCAGTTAAAGCTGCTGCCTGCAGGTAGACTGACGTAGATTCTTCTTCAACGTGTTTCCTGTCGTGCGGCAGCTTGCAGACATTCACATTCAAAAACAAACGGCTACAAACACACACATTGAAGGAAGGAGAGCAGAGGAACGACCGACATTTACACTTTCTCCTTTTCCTTACTTCTGGGAAGCCGACGCTGGATAATGACAACACAGGAGTCTGGCCCTGCTTTTGTTCGTCTCCATGTAAATATGGTTTCACAGGCAAAGTGCCCGCTCGCTTTGTTTTGCATGTGCGGCTTTAAACACTTTTGCATGTAAAATACAAAGAAACTGAAACCCTCTGTTTACTTTAGAATCTTAAGATGAATAGAGCTTCTCTTGTACCTAAAAGCAAACAAAATGTGTATGTGTGTGTGTGCCTGCGTGGGTGTGTGTGTGTGTGTGTTTTGCCCACTAACAGGACGACTCTGGGACAGATGTTGAGAGGACCTAGCGGGCTTCATTCACATTAGTCAGCATATAGTCACCTCCCGTAAAGACTCGGCGGGCCTCAGGGGCCCCGAGCCAACTGTGCTTAAAACATTAAACACACACAAACACACGCGCATATATAGACACAAGCAAGTACACAAACACACACACACAGCCACGCTCTCATCTGTTCCACCCTCCTGCTGCTTGAATCTGCTGGGCTCGGCTCTTCACTTAATGGTCACTGCAGATTTAATTGCGACCATCCATCTCGTTTTACTTGGGAAATACAATAGGAAAGTTACTGCCATTGTCACCCCTCCTACCCCCTCCACCCTCACCCCCGCTGTCAAAACACGCACACACACTTTGTTCCTCTGTGCTCTGCTGAATAACGATACAGGCCCGATTTCATTTACCCTCATAAATCGCTCTATAGGTTTAAGTTATCTTTGGAGAGAAAGAACAGATATAAGGAGGCCGTGTTCAGAGTTCTGACAACAGCTGTACAATAACTGTCGTATGGAAACAGTGCTTAACATCTGCGACTCCTTTAAGAGCCACTAAATGCTTGTGGAATTCCAAATGAAGAAACTGCCTGTTGAGAGTTTCCATACAAACACAGAGCAGCAAAAGGAGCTAATTTCTGCATTTTGACATGTTTTTGCTTTCAGGCAGTGTTGAACACAAGCTTCCAACCTGCTCTCAGCATGCCTTCAGTCCTCCAACAGATCTGGATGAACCAAAGAAGTAATTCCTAATTGAAATATCAAGATACATCATGAATATCCATGAGTTGACACAGTGACAAGAGGTGTCACCATACTGGTTGCAGTGTATCAATATTTTAGTAGAGAGATGCTGCATCCAACCTGAGCAAATGTGCTGCCACATCCTGATCCAGTATCAAACTGGTTTGTGTTTGACAGCTACCACACACAGTCAGATTATTAGATACTTGGCTGAACCTGTTTGGCTGTTTAGTCTCGAGGCCATTTCTCCCATTTCCGACTTCTCCTCAGTTCACTCTGGGACTTGTGACTCTACAGTTTGGCTCTTCGATAAGCAGATAAGCTCCCAAACTTCATCAGTTTTTACACACCAACACAACTGCAAACCCACAAGCCCACGTGACTCTTCTGCTTCTCGTTTCCTGCTGCCGATCATACGCTAATCAAACAAAACCATACATTATCATAAATGACAAGGCTCTGGCCAAGGATGTGACACAAAGCCACCATTAATAATAATAAGTCTGTTTAGTCTTGAGGCCATTTCTCACTCATCCACGCTGCTTCTTCACTTCTAAGTCAATGATGGCCAGTAAAGAAGCATTCACTCGTCCAGGTGGCTCATTGAACTAGAAAGTCAAGTGAAGTTTGTTTGTATTAATATCAGATACAGCGTATGAAAGGGCAAAGCCTTAAGACAGAAAAACAAAGTGGTCTTGTTAGAGGCGACATACAGAGCTACTCCCTCTCCTCCAGCAGCGTGGGGGGCCGAGGGTTGGAAACCAAACAAATTACAAACAGACAGAGGAGACGAAACCTTGAACTCCTCCAGCCAGGTATGCTTTAAACCCCACAGCTCGCTGAGCAGCTCCACGCCAGCGGGCCTTCAGCACGGCGGGTCTGTAATGCTGTAATAATGCTGCCGCCTTTTCAGATTTGCAAGTGGCCAAATAAAATCGGCTCAGCTGTTGCTACGCCACAACCCCATGTTTAGCCTGAAAACTCTCCAGAACCTGGCACGCACCCAATCTTAAGGGCAGACAGTTTGGGAATGAACGTGCTGAGGCTGCCATAGATGCAGACTGGAATGAAATCCACACAAATTCTGTCCTTAAAAAAGTCTAAATATACAACAACTAGGGGCAATTAATTTCAACTCAGAGTGGATTGCATTAAAAACGTGCAGCTTATACATGCTGCACTTTGTTATAATTAATGTTCTTATGTCCATTTTGTAATTATATCAGAAAGAAAAGCTGCTCAGTCATTATCCAGTGAACTGAGGCTTTTCAATTTGCATTTTGATTTGAGGGAAGTGAAAGCGGTTTCATCTCGGCGCCCGACACCATAACTCTTCCCTCAGAGGACCGAGCTGTAACCTTTGACCTGGGCCAGGCGGGGACGTCGCTACAACAAACCCATCCCAGTCACTTCCACCGCCGAGCCCAGAAAGAGGAAAGACTGACGATGAGAGAGAGAGAGAGAGAGAGAGAGAGAGAGAGAGAGAGAGAGAGAGAGAGAGAGAGAGCTGATGTCCATCCTAACATCTTCCGGGGGAGCAGCAGCTTCCCGCACTAATGGCGAGCCGAATGAAGTGAGAGATGGATCCTCTCTAATAGGATCATTTGCATGACTCAGGAGCTCCCTGGTACGAACAAAGGATCTCGCCGCAGAAACAGTCTGGCCTCGCACTGATTGCACTATTACGTGTTGATTGGCTGACTGACTGATTGATAAAGCAGGTGACTGATTGAACCCGTTTCTTGATGAGTCGCTATTTGTGACATTTCCATAGTGAAGGCAATAGAATTCCCATTTTCTCTCCCGTAATCCGTCCTATTCTACCATCTTAGATACCAAGGAGGTGAAAGCGACTTACTTCTTTTACACAACATGTCGGTAGTCAAACGTGAATAACGATTATCGCTTTCAATACAAAGGCGGCGCGCTAAAAATCCATGTAGCAGAATGAAAACACAGCGTTCAACTTTTAAATTGGGGTCACAGGCCAAAGGTCAGAGATATCCACTCCCTTCACTGAAACTGACGCTCTTCCTCTCAAAGGACTTAGGCAGAATATGTGGCAGGTGGTTCTTCATCTTCATACAGGGTTTGAACAAAGCGGAAACCCCCACTTTGGCCTCATTTACTGTTAATATCACAGCAGTATCTGTTCCTCTTTACTTCTAATTTCCTTACAAATCCAAGCTGAAAGTGAATCACAGGTGGGGCGGTTTCACATTATCGGATTCGTGAGGCCTGGTAACGTTTGAGTTCTCCCAGAAACCGTCAGGCGGACAGCGGGCCCCGCCCACTTCCTGTTGTTGAAACACACCGTTTCACATATCACTGCCTTCAGGGTGACGTGAGGTGAAGTGAATCCAACCATCTACACCACAAATTTAGGAACAGATTGTTTACTCTCATCGTGGTGACAATTAAAGGGTTTTTCCAAAGTAGGGTTTTGATGAGAAGTATCTGTTCTGTTGTGTTTCTATATCAAATGTGTATAAATAGATAATTTTAAGGAACTATGACAGCTGCTTTCCTGAGCCAGGCATTTCTACTTTACGCTCTCTGGCCAAGATAAATATTCAAGAGAAAACCAATTTTAAAAGCTTAAAGTTTATTTCTCAGCAGGCTCCCGTCTCCCCGTCTCCCCGTCTGTCTGCGTCCTGTGCCCCACACCCCCATCCAGTCATCTACACTTTCCATCCAATTAACTATCAGCAGACCAGCCAAACAAACATTCATTAGTCGGCTATCGAATCAGTTTGTTTGCTTCTGTGCCTTTGCACCGACTGCAGATGGGGCGAAAATTGCAATTATCCAGCCGGGCCATCATATAACCTTGATGGAAACAAGAGAAATCTATATGGTTCTCTAATGAGCGCCGAGCACAGTGGCTGCCATTTGATTAGACACTTAATTGCGATAATAATGAACAAATACACCCAGCTCCGGCTAAAACAGCCTTGTAAGCATTCGGCTAATTAATGGCAATTTGCACACTGATGCTGATGGAGGAGAAAATCGCTGGAGAGACACTCGGTCGGACTGGAATGATCAGTTTCCCCCCACGTCGCCGAGAACCAGAGACGGAGAGACGGCAGGGGACGAGAGACGGCAGGAGACGAGAGACGGCAGGGGACGAGAGAGAGAGAGAGAGAGAGAGAGAGAGAGAGAGAGAGAGAGAGAGAGAGAGAGAGAGAGAGAGAGAGAAGTCGGTTCCCCCGGCCCACACTGATGTCGACCCATAACCTGGCAGACAGCCACGCATGTCGTTTCTGAGCAATTAGGCGTGAATAAAGGCGGGGGGCCAGAGCTCAGCAGGGGGGCTCAGATGGCCTGCTGGTTACATCTAGGCCACATTCTCTTTCCCTCTGCCTCTCTCTCTCTCTGTCTCTCTCTCCCTCTCTCACTCCTTTCCCTATTTGTTGCATCTGCCGGAGCAACGAGGCCAAAGAGGGCGAGGGGGGGCGGAGGGGTTGTGGTGGTGGGGGTGGGGGGGCATTTTATTCTGCACCTAGCAAAGAATGTCAACAGAGCCTGCGGCAAACAAGGCCATCGGCGGACCTTTCATCTTCTCCGCTTCTTTTCATCTGCAGCACACCCACCCACACGCACACACACACTCTTACACACAAGCTTACACACATCAACACACAAATAAACACAAACACGCCGTCTGTGGCAACGCGGGGCGAGTCCACGCACACTCCCTGCATTCACACAGACGCAATCAGTCACAAAGGCTGCCTCGCTCTCTCTCTCTCTCTCTCTCTCCCTGCCTCCCTTGCTCGCTCTCCCCCTTTCGTGTTATTATACAGCTAATAATGTCAGGGGGAGCGGTGAAAGAGTGGAGATAATGGTGTGAAAGCATGCTCATTAGGCTTTCATGTGTGTGTGTGTATGTGTGTGTGTGTGTGTGTGTGTGTGTGTGTGTGTGTGTGTGTGCCTGAGAGCAATGAGCTTGGTGGAGGAAAAAGTGGAGAAAACGAAAAACACAGCAACAGAAAACACGTATGTAGGTAGGAGAGTGTGTGTGTGTGTGTGTGTGTGTGTGTGTGTGTGTGTGTGTGTGTGTGTGTGTGTGTGTGTGTGGTGGACGGACGAGGGGTCAGGCAGCAGGACAGGGAGGATTTGGATGATATGAGAGAGACGTTGCAGGATAAAGGGAATGTTTAAGTGCATCCAGGCAGGATATATGATATTTGCCAGTAATCTCAGGCCTTCAGAAGCCTTCAGAATCCTTCAGAATCCTTCTTTAAGAGGTTTACACACAATGACCCCATTATGTCAACGTGCCGCCGTTAACCCAAGACGAATGGGCTTCCATGGAACCTATTGCGCCATCGCAGCGACGGAACGAGGAGCAGCCGGTGTTAAAAAACCATAACGGCGGCGAGTTTGAGTGATGAAATCTGAGCGTAGCGGAACTACTTGAAAGAGAGACACTGGCCCCACGCCAAGAGCTGCGGGAGGGGGGGGGTCAGCAGAGTGGACGAAACGAGACTCCAACAGCCACCACCCCCCTGCTCCAACTGGCAAGTGACGCAACACCAGCAGGCGACGGGTAAAACAAACCTGCAGCCAGAGGTTGAGAGGACGGAGCAGATACAGGACAGCAGGGGCGGACGGAGGGGAGCGAGAGCTTTCAGGAAGTTATGTAAGGAGGGGAAAAAACATCTGCAAACATCTGATGGCTCGGCCACGTCATCAGCAGGGGGAGAGACTACAAGCTGTGTGTGTGCGCGTATGTATGTTTGTATGTGTGTGTGTGTGTGTGTGTGTGTGTGTGTGTGTGTGTGTGTGTGTGTGTGTGTGTGTGTGTAGGAGAAACACCTTGAAGTGGATGGATCATGCGTTACGCCACAAAAACCTCCTCTTTCCCTGCAGGAACGTTTCATTTCAGGACGGAGAGCTGGTGTCTGACCAAACGATTTTAAATACTCATTAGGACAAGCAGCGCCACAAAATAAAATCTATAATGAAACGAGACAAAAACTAAAAAGTAAACGGTGAGCAGCGTCCTGAGACAGTTGGACTTATCAAATATTCCAACAACCGTGCGAGCCCCAGGGGACGAGGCGTTGCCACCAGTACGTGGACGCTGTGTGTTTGCATTGTGTTTACGGAGTCGGTTAAAGCACTGCAGTCGTTCCAAACTGTGATCATAGTGGCTTCAAAGCAGATAAGCTTCAGCTAAGGGGCCTGAAAACAATCAGCATCCTGGAGCCTGATTCAGTCACACACCTAAATATACTTGCATACACACACAAACCATACTCTTCCAAACTGTAGAGCGTCCCTGCACTGAAGATCAACCAGAGGGGATGAAAAGAATGAATCCCACTGGCGCCAAAAAAATCTCCCCCCATTTTCCTGACACGCTTCCTTTTCCTCTCCTCCTCACTTCCTGCAGCTCCTGCCCGAGTCGCCTCATCAGCTTTTATCACCTCACAGAAAAGATGTGAGAGCGACTACCTCCACTTAGACGTGCAGAGATCCAAACTTTAAGCTTCTATAATGTCTAGATCTCGCCCTCGATTAAACCGGACACACGCTTAAAATGTGCAGAATCAGAACAAGCAAGCGTCTCTGGGAAAAAAGACTATGAAGTGTGTGTGTGTGTGTGTGTGTGTGTGTGTGTGTGTGTGTGTGTGTGTGTGTTAATAATATTGGTCTCAGTTGCCATTAACGCCTCATCAATATTCAGCTCAAGCAGAAGCAGATCAGAGGCGACCATGAGGTCACGTTCCAAACTCTGGTCGCTGACATTTGCAGAGGAACTGAGATGCCCAAATGTTTGTCGCGTGTGTCGGAAAAAAAACACAAAGCGTCCGAGGATTTTCTCTGGACTTGTGTTGTTGTTCTTCCATTTGTTTCTTTTCACGCTCAGCAGGCGACAGTTTTTCCCCGCATGGCAGCAAAGGTTCTGCTCGGCACACCTGGATGGAGGTGGCGCCGAGCTTAACTAACGCGTTTTACTCAGCCAGACACCTCGGCTCATTTCAGACAGGGTTTCTGTTCCCTGTTCTCTGTTCGTGCTGCATATGAACCACATCCTTTTAAAGGCCTCTTTGAACAGATGAATTCCATTTGACAGTCTGTGATAGAGGCTTGGAATGAGGCTGATAAACGCTGTGACAACACATCCAAGTCTATCTGCCAAACTCCACATTCAGGCCCAAACACTTCCACATCGAGACCCTCCGGCCAAACATACATATGTGCAGACATGCAAACACACGCTGAGACAAAGACGCCAGGGAGACACTAACTTTTATAGCGTCGCTGAAGACACGAACATCAGCTGTGCGCTACATGCTCAGTGGTCTCCACATGTGAACACCATCCATGCTGAGGGCCGCAGATTCCTCCAGGTTCTCTCCGACGGCTGCAGCTCCGTATAAAACATTCAGACGGTGAAGGAGAGAGCCAGTCTGAGGGTTTTATACTGACTTCTTTTCAACGCACACGTCTCTTTGGATGTGTGTGATGTTGTTCAATGCAGAGAAACAGATAAGGAGATCTCATCTGTGAATGAGCCTCAGCCCTCCGGTTGGAGCGGAGCACCATTCAATCTCTGACATCCTCTCAGCTGACTGTCTGGACGCGCTACCATTGTGCTCTGAGCTACAGCCTTTTATTACTGCACTCTGTCTTCAACCCTCTTCTCAGGTTAAAAGGACAACAAGACAAAGAAACGTGCAGAAAAGGACGGCGTCCTGTTGCTCCAGGTGAACATCAGGCGCCGGGACTCTTTCCCTGGTATCCATTCTCTAGCGCGGGAGCCAATGAGGCGGCAACACAGCCAGGCGGGCGAATCAATGAGCCATGAGAATCGGAGAATTACAAATAGGAGTCTGGTTGAAAATTACTCTCATCTTCATCCTGCTGAGGACTTTTGGAGGGGAATGAACTACCTGCTAGCGGGGAGCTGCTGGAATACTTATGCAGCATGTTGGCGACTTGGCTGCGTTTGCCGGCACCCCGCGGGGCCTTGCTAGTACTGGGCTGCCTTCAAACATTTGCCTTGTGTGATCGGGCAGCCATTGTCCCTTGTTTCACCCCCTCTTGGCAGTAGATGCACACACAGAGGAGGAAGGTGGTGGGGAGCCCACTTTCTAGTTGCTGGCAGTTGAGAAAAACGGTGCCCATTCACAGTTTGAGTATTGAGGCACTCGGTGGGCTGGACTGGACCCCTTTTATTGGCTTTGGGAGGAAGATGCCCTCTGTCTGCATTCCCTCACAGCTCTCTGTCTCTACACTACACTGATGACTGATGGCTGCATCCTGATCATTACAATCCCCATCTACATAAGAGGACATGAGCTAGAAAATAAACATTAACATAACTACACACATCATTTGCATTGCTGCTCTCATTGTTGTTGTTGTTGTTGAGTTGTTCCTTTGTTTTTGCAATGTGTCAGCCTGTGCGAGCGGCATGAACGTGAGCCTGCAGGAAAAGAGGAGCCTCCTGGAACGCCGCCAAACAGCTTGGAGACAGTGGAAACTGTAGCAACAACAATGGCAAACCAGAACAACTCACACAACGGACGGTGGAGCGTGTAGTGGCTCCAGCTGCCTGCCTGCCTGCCTGCCTGGGCGATGCCTTAATAAAGCTCCTCACACGGGGGAAACACAATTAACATTCTGAGGGGATGAATGCGAGGGGAGGGCGTGGTGGAAAAATAACTTTTCCTGAGACGAAGACGACAACGACCCACAGGCAGAGAACTGTGCTGAGCTCAGCAGAGGAAAGTCACACTGACGTCGGGTTGAAAAAGCATCAAAAGAGGATGTGTGAGTCAGAGGGAGCTGAGCACTCGGCGCCCAACCAGCCTGTGAGTCCACTGACGGCAGAGTTATCAGGTGACAAATCACCTCTGGGTATGAAAGGCATGAGAGCAGCGTGAGAGGGTGACAGCAGCCTCAAAGTGAGAGTGACGGGACTTACCGGTGTCACATGACAAGACTTAAACTCTACACATGCCAGCCGCTGCCTCTGCCCTCACCACCCCCTCACCCAAACCCCGCCTGCTCCTCGCCAGCCTCGCTCGCCTTGAATGGGTACAGATGTGTAATCCAGACACACACACACACACACACACACACACACACACACACACACACACACACACACACACACACACACACACACACACACACACACACACACACACACACACACACACACACACACACACACACACACACACACACAACAAAGGCTTCCGCACCACACATGCATATGGTTTGTTGACGACTGAAAGCGTATGTTTCGGACTGCTTGCAGCACATAATCAAGCTTTTCCATTTCATTCTTTTGGAGGATTCAGTGACACGGGAGAACAAAAATAGAAAATCCTCCATTTCAGATTGAAGTCATCTTAGTTGGAGGTGCAGCCTAGGCTTTGTTTCTTCTAAAACACCGTGTTCTGCATCTATTCTCTTTGTTTGAAGACTATTAGGCCGGTCAGAGAGCAGAAAGCAAGTGGCATTGTACTTTGTCATCATCGATGAAACTATTATAGGGTCACTGTAACCTAAGCCACATGTTTTTTCTCTGCCCCAGGCTCCACAACTACTGGTCCGGTCACTTCAACACATTGTCCACCATATTGGGAATGCAAGTTCAACCCTCCCCTCATATCGCCATCTTCAGCACCCCATCTGACTCACGCCAATTTAGCACCTCACAAAAGGAAATTATCATGTTAACTTCTCTGCTTGCTAGACGCCGCCTGCTCCTGCATTGGAAATCCCTCACCCCTCCCTCAATTTCGCAATGGCTGAAGGATACACTGTATTTTCTTAAACTCGAGAAAATCAAGTAGACTATGCGGGGCCACACTGATAAGTTCTATCAGAGATGGCAACCATTTCTCTCTTACTTCACAGATCTACAGGCTATACCAGACCAGTGACTGAAATCCTGAACACTGAACAGTTATTTTTATTTTTTTCTCTATTTTAAATCCCAGGCGGGCCAGGACGGGGTTGTATGGATGTGGGGTTGTGTGACGGCGGGGTTGGGTTGGGTCTCTGGGTGGGATATCCTCTCTGTCCTTCTCTTCGTGGGATTCTCTCTTTCTTTTTTTTTGTTTCTCTCTTCTCGCCTTCTCTTTACCACAACCTATGATGCGATTTGTACTAGCCTACATTTGTTGACATCAACATCACTGATCATCCAGGACTCTGCGCCCACACTAATGTGCCATGTTCTCACAACCTCCAGCGGCAGAGGCGTCCGGCTGTCTCAATTTCAATCTACTTGTATTCTACCTCAGGGTCTACATATAAAGTCTAACAACAACAATAGTAATAAGAACATACAACATCCCTTCCTTCTTTCTCTCTATCCCCCTCTTTCTGTATAAAAAATGATCTCCAAAATATCCTAGAATTGTATGCACATTGTCATGTAAAATGTTTGCTTCAATAATAACAAATAGCAAAAAAAAGAAACTATTATAGGGTTTGTGTAGGAACAGCAAAGGTAGCGGGGGTGAATTTAGACATCTGATATGATTGAGAGGGATTTATTGCATTGTATTGCCTGCATTTGACAGGAGCTTGGCAAACAGCTGTCCCAGCCTCTGCAGAGGAGAAGGAGTCTGTACTTGTCAGACGAATTCAGACAAATCAAATTCCACAACGGAAATGTAATTACTCCCTCCAAGTGTGCGTGCTTGATGTTGTAATGCCTGAATGAGGAGCTCTCTTACTGTCTGTTGTTGTTGTGTTTGTCTGAGATGTTTTGCCAACAGGGAGGAGAGGACTGACAACGGCTGCATTCACGTCAGATTACAGTTTGATCAGTGAGATGGATCAGGAGACTCACGTCACCAAACATACCGAGTTATGTCACAGTTTTCCCTTGTGGAACTTTTGACAGCAGATTCTAGCACGAACCCCGCCACAAAGCAAAGATGAGTTCATATCCCCTCCCGTGTGTGTCCGTCTTACCTCTCTGACTTTGTTCCTGCGCTCCTCGGTCCTGGGGTCGCTCGGCTTGCCCATGTCCATCCCCAGCGCCGGCTTGATCAGACACCTTTGGTACCTGGCGTGTATGGAAGTATCCGAGTGGGGGGTCGCTCCCTCCGGCCCGGGCTCCGCGTTCGGCCGGACCAGAGTCGAATCCTCCGGCGCTTTGCCCCCGTTGAGCCGCTCGTCGCTCTCCTTACGGCTCAAGCTTTTCACTTTGGCTCCGCTGATGGTCGCTCCTTTGCCGGAGCCCGCGCCGCCCCGCGCCGGGCGCTCCTGCTCCCTGGCCCGCTTCAAGTGCTCCCTCGCGTCGTTCTCCGAGCCGGAACCGGAGCCGGAGCCCACGGTGACCGGCTGCGTCTCGGTCTTGGAGAGGAAAATCCGTTTCAACCGGACGGAATCGGGCAGAAAGAAGAGGGCGCCGAAGCACAACGTGACCAAACCGGAGAGGAAGAGCAGAAAGACGAACTTCTGGGACAGACGCAGACCCATGCCCGATGCAGACACACCGGGCAACTTTCGGAACACCATCGAAACTTTTTTCTCGGGTTTGTCACCTCAGAGTAATTTCAATGAGACTGAGAAATCAAAAATTAAAAAAAATAAACAAAAAGCAGCTCTGGCTTGTCTCTCCTCTCTCCTCTGTCCTCTGTCCTGACCGAGCTGCTGCTGCTTCCACCGTCGCCTAAGGACAAGTATGTGTAAAAACTTGAAACGCTGAGTAGAAACTAAACACACCCCTATGACAGATGCAGAGCAGCATGAGCAGCCTGCCAGAGCGGCGTTTGTCTCGCTATCGATTGGATCTGCATAAGCAAAGGTTGGGCCGGCCTACATCTACAGTTTACCGATCGTTCCACCGATCGCAGCCTCCCCCGGAGCTTTACGGGTCCTATGTGCATCAACACGCCGCAGGATCTCGGCTTAGAAACGCAAGATTACCGAGGAGCAGGAGACAGAAACGAGTCGAAGCGGCGGCGTTTAAACGGTTTCCTGTTTTAACACGCCGCGGCGCTTCTTCTTCTGCTTTCTATTTTTCAGCAGAGACGATCGAACGCCTGATGATCAGTCAGACGCGTGGACAAAGTTGCGTGTCGATGCATTGTGCCGCGCCGCGCACATCGTCAATAACACGTCGCCCTACGGTGCAGAAACCCGGAGCGAGCAGCGGCAGCAGAGCATCTTCCCCCCTCCGCGGATCTTCCGTGTCAACACCGCGTCTCAGCTCCGAATCATCCAGCGAGAATATCCCGCCCGAGCCCCGGCTGAGCCTCCTCTTCTACCCCGATGAAGACGCGTGTGCGCTCATGTCGTCGTGTGTCATGTTACGCTCCGTCCGTCCAGCCTGCTGCCGCTCCGTCCTGCTGCTCTGGCGTCAGCGCGCCGGGCGGAACACCGCGGCGGAGGGCATGGAGAAGAAGAAGAAGCGGGAGAAGAAGAAGAAGGGAGGATGGAAGGAGGCAGGGAGGGCGGGTTTGTCCCATGCGAAGTTATCCGAGAAACCCGGGACGAGCGAGCACAAAGCCGCATGCAGCGCCGCCGCGTTTGCCGATAAAGAAACACACACACACGCAACGCAACGCAACGCAACGCCAACGCGTCGCCGGTTCTTCCTCCGCCGCGTCGCGTTTGGTTCTCACACACGCCGCTCAGGCTGTGGTGTGGAGGAGAGAGAGGAGGGAGAGAGAGGTGGGGGGAGTGAGAGAGGGAGGGAGGGGGAGAGAGAAAGAGCGATGGAAAGAGGGGGAGAGAGAGAGTCAGACAGAGAGAGAGGGGCACAGAAAGAAAGATGGAAAGAGGGAGAGATGGAGAGACACAGTCAGAGAGAGAGAGAGGGGGGCACAGAAAGAGAGAGATGGAAAGAGGGAGAGGTAAGCACCGAAAGAGAGAAAGGGAGAGCAGAAGAGAGAGAGTCTGTTAGTGTGAGATGTTGGGGCCTAATAACTCAGTGACCTGGTCTTGATTTCTTGACAGATATTCTTGTGTCTTATCAAAAGACTATTAAGCTGTTTGAGCCTACAGACAAGTGGAGAGGTCCACACACACACACACACACACACACACACACACACAGGGCCGGGAGAACATGTTCAGATCAGGGAGATGAAGTTCTGCTCCGTTCAGTTCATCTGTGGATCTTCAGCTTGTTGGTCATCCTTTCCTCCTTTCCTCCTCCTTCCTCTCCTGCCTGTGCATCTTCCCCTCCTCACTCCCTTCATCTTTGTCCTTTCTTCCATCCTACTTCCTTTTTTTCTTTCCTTTCTCCTTCCCCTCCCTTTCCCTTTCCTTCCTTCCTTCCTTCATCCCTTCTTTCTTCACTCATTTCCTTGCACAACCCTCCAGTCAGCAGTTGTTTGCCTCTTGGTTGTGTAATGATGGAACCACACCCGTCGTGGAGCATGTGTGTGGATATCCTCACTTAAGGGGGCGGGAAAACAAGACACTTTTCACTTTACACATTATACATTCTAATGCTATTTGATTGATCCCCTGAAGGATTTTTACATTTCTGCCATTCGGCTCATTAGACTCCATTTGTTGCAAAGCTCCGTATTGATTTCACTTTTCCTGCAGATTTTCCATCGGTTGTTGGAACGTCGGGAGCTGCGTTTCCTCAGCACTCTTACTCACAATGCTTCCGGTCATGTATCCCCCTCCCCTCCCTGCCCCCCCTAATTTTTATTCAGTTAAGATTAACATAACTAAAGGATTAGTTTCATATGACGGTGTAGCTCAGAGGACAGACTCCTAGTTAATAAACCCCAGTTCACTCTCTCGCGTACAAATCGTATCAAAGCTGCTGGGATATGAGGAAACGCTACAAATATCACTTTTGGTTCACATGGAATATGAAACACTCGGCTGTATAATGTGGCGCTTTGAATGTGCATGTGTGTGTGTGTCTGTGTGTTGACCATCGGGAGATTTGGAATATCCGAATGTTTACTTCGAAGCCGTAACCGTCTAAGGATTAGATTAGATGGAAGCTCCCCCGAGGAAACCCACTCATCTGTTTCAGTTAAGCAGTCAGACAGTCAGACACACACACACACACGCACACGCACGCACACTCGATTCCGTTGCTCCTTGGAGATCATGTGGGATATTTCATCTTGCCTCAGACTCTTTAGAATCAATAAGTATTCAATACGGACCGTCGATATCATTGACATTCCTGACCGAGCCTGTGATGCCTGATGAACACCCAATGAACTCTAAACACCTTCCTCCTCTTCCTCCTCCTCCTCCTCTCATTGTCTGCCTTGCCGGAGCAGATGATCGTCGTCCTCTCTTCCTTTACTTCCTCCTCGTGGATGGACGACCCCAACGGACCCCGATGGCCCCTAACCCTCATCAGAGTCCCATCGCTGTGAGATAACGCTGCCATTGAGGTGATTTGTTCTGCGTCTGACCCTTCGTCTCTCCCTAATTGCGACACATTGGTTGCCCGTAATTCCTAGAGACAGGAGGGAGGAAGTAGACGCAACGGTTGAATTGCTTCTTTTTTGGTCCTCGGCGAGGGTTTTTGTAGGATTTCTCACTGACAAAGGAGAGATTTCAGTCAAAAGGAACGGCTTTGTGGCGGCTCAGCTTGTGTGCACGCCGCCGCCCTGAGCCGAGCGAATCGGCTGGCGGACAAAACATGCATCACACGACGGGAGCACACGTCTGACTGACGGCGGTGTATTCGCAAAAACACAAAGCGCCTCAACTAATAGACACATCAGGTCGGCGTCTCTCCCCTCAAAAAGAAAAGGCCAAGTCACACACACGAGTCCAGTCGGTGAGCTCACGCGAAGCAGCGGCGGCGGCCAGTGACAGCGCTGTTCATCATGAGGACAAACGAGCGAGGCAGTACCCTCGCCACTGCAAACAGGCGAGGGCGACGCCGCGGCGCAGACACCTCTCACTGGAAACAAATGGCTCCTACCGGCCACTGCCTCCTCCTAATGGCCGTTTCTGGCGTCCTTTTGCGTTTGTCTCTCGTCTCGTCTGGCGTTCCTCTCTGCTGGCGGAGCCGTGAGGTCTTCATACCTCGAGCAGCAGCGCCATCAGCTCAATGCACCTTCAGATGCTTCAAACATAATTCATGAGCGCGGAGAGGAAAGAAGCTGCAGGCCTCATTAATGCTTCATCGTCACGGCGACTCACGTGGGTCCTCCCGTGTCCCCCAGGGCCTCCAAAGGGACCAGCACACACGGACACACGCACACACACACACACACACACACACATTTTTACTGGACTCCATCATGTCTCTCGCTCCTCGCTGGACCTTCTTATCTTTGTTTACGTCTCCCTGTATTGTTATTTTCCTCTTCATAATCTCCCTCCTGCTGCTCGCCTGGTTGATGGAGGACAGGGAATGTCCCTCTACTTGTCTCGTCCTCCATTTTGTCTCTTACATGCTTCTTCACGAGTTTATGCCTTTGATTTGTTGCTGCTAGTGAAGCCGAATGAAATAATATGAATATGAAAGAATATAAGAAAGAGTGTTGTGTTTTACAGTCCTGGTCCTTGTTGTCCGCCTGGTTAATCAGATTATCTTAATCTGATGGGATTTGGCTCCTCCCACATCTTGACTGGCTAAATGCGGCTGATTTATGGACGGAGGGGAACATGCAGCCGACCACGAGGACCAAAAGATCGTATCCCGCCGTCCGTCACCCTCAGCCGAACCGCGAGGACACACATAAACAAGACGGAGGAGGACCATAACAGGCGAGGCGCGACATGTTGCCAAGGACACGCCGAGACAGACGCATAAAGCCAGAGGACGCCGTAAGTAAGTATGTCCATTAAAACTTCCGGCTATGTCGAAGGCGTCCAAACACCTCCCGCAACATCTCCGGCTCTTCAAACTGTTTTACGTGGAGGCTCACAGGCTGTAAGGCGTCTTCTGACCTCGGAGTGTTTCTGCGCTTGTATTCAAAAACTCAATCCTGCGCCGCCTCAACCTGCAGCCCCGATGTTTTATTCATCCGACGAGACGCTTTTCAGATGAAAAAGTCCATCTCCACATCCTGCTCGTTCCCATACATCAGAGGGCAGACAGAGACGTATGGGCCTGCGCCAGCCTGTCCAGATTAATAACGCCGCCGTGTCTGCTATTTGTTTCTTTAAACGCCACGGCAAACTGCGGCCCTGACACAGGAAGTAATGGCTGGGGCGTCGCGCTTGATGTTCACGGCTGATCTGGAGTCATAAATATCAGCGGAGCCGGTTGGATCGGGTTTTTTTTTTTGGGAGGGGCGGTTGCGACTCACGAGAGGCGAGGGCGGCCTGCTGACCCTGTAGAGCGATGCGAGAGATATCCAAGCCTGGCCAAGCATAAACAGCGAAGCCGTTATCCGCAATGAATTCTGGGTCACCTGGCGAGATGTGCCTCCGCTGCTCCGGCCCTGATGCATCACACTAGGGATCGTTTCTTCCTGTGACGCTTTATACAAGCGTGTATTTCATCAGCTCCTCAACCAGAACCAAAGGCGCCGCGACGAGCTTTCAGTTTGAATAGTTCCAGTGCAGCAGTATATATCGATATTTGTTCCTTTTTACAAACAAGGCGAACAGTAAATGGATGTTTGTTCGCTGCCCCGGTGTGACTCGGCTCCACTGCGTTCCAAATCACCTTTTATTAATCGAGCTCGTTCCTTTTTCAGATGGTGCACTTGAGAGGAAGGCAGTCGCAGCGGGTTCAAGGTTTCCATCGCCTAAACACAACAATTAGCCATACATTAGAGGGGGTATATGGGCCATGTAAATGAGAGTGCAACCCAATAGCAAAACACGCCATTAAGCAGATAGAATGGGGCCGCGGAACGCCTCGCTCCCTCGCCAACACGCCAATTATACACGCCGGGTTCGCTCTGTGTGTTGCAACCGTCGCCAACAGAGAGATTTGGAGTTAAGATGGAAAGCTTGTCCAAAGATGACAGCAGTTGTTGTATGAGTGGGTGCAGTTTTACAGCTACACAGCGCCACCCAGTGGTGGGACATTGCAACCTGAGGCCTTGAAAGGAACCTTGCTGCCAATTTTTTATTTATGTTAAAATTGATGATATTTTTGATGAATGATGCAAAGATGTATCTATATATCTATCTATCCTCTATCTTTCTATCTCTGTGTGGACAAAGTGTGGTTAGCCATCACCGCCCTTTCCATTCCTGCATCTCTGAGGTGGCAGGAACACAAAATAAATCTGCATCATTATGTTTAAAAGGCATCTGCTTGAAATATTGAACAGCAAAAAGGAGAAATTAAAGTGAAAACCACTCTTGTAAATACGGTCAATTTAACTCCTCCGCCATATTACAGAGTGATTTGGCCCTGAGTGGGAATCGGTTGACGGGCAAATGAGCCACAGTGATTTTCAGCTGCAAAACAGAAATAAATCGAGAGCGGGAGCGGCTCATCTAAAAAGCTTCCAGGGCTTATTTCACACTCCGTATGTAAATCTGCAGCATGGCCATTACATTTTGGCCCGAGTTTAAATTCTGTTTATTCTGCTGTGAGAAAACAACCAGGAGCTGTGAGGTAAAAGTCATTGCAAAGCCGCTGACATACGGCTGTTTGTGGAACTGATCCCTGCGTGGAACCGCGTCAACACAAATTCATTCAGTGTTTTGCCTTTTTCCTCCTCACACACACACACGTCACCATATTTTGGTGCAAAGCCTTTTTGCGGGGGACAGAATGAAAAACTGAAGGGAAGATTCTATAAAATCAAAAACGGTCATTTTACTCTAGATTCTAGAATTCCTTTAGGATATTTGGACACTTGCTCATTATTATGATCCAACAGAATGTTCACAGGCTTGATTATTTCTGTCAGTCAGTCAATGTAAAAAGTCAAATTCCAAAAATGACTTTTAGACTCCAGAGCTTAAGGTTCAGTCTTTGCTGCAGGTCTACTTGAACGTCACACACAGCCTCGCTAGGCCTCCACCTTGACGCCATATCTCAAAACAAGAGAATCTTCACAGGCAGATCTGGGACATCAAACTACAAACCAGAAATTCGATAAAAAATTCACTTGATACTACACAAGTGCTTATAAAGTAAGTTTCTGACCGGCATTACCAGCTGAGTGGTTCTGTTCTGCAGTCTGTTAAAGATTAGGGTCTAAAAATGGAATATAGATTTCTGTATGGGACAACTCTTCTTCAATAAGAAGAAACTAGCTATCATGTGTTTGTAATGATTATAACCTGGGAATTTAAGGATGAATGATCAGCTAGAAGCCTACGATGTTAATGTGAGGGGGGTTTTTCCAGCCAATACCAATTCTGGTAATTGGAGCCACAAATTGGACTCCTCAGAAGTAAGATTCACTTGGCCGAGCTGAGGCTTTGTTGGAAAACGATACAATGCATCATCCACTGACAATAAGAATGAATGGAGAGAATAAATAGACTATCTGCTTCCAAAGTGCGTCTGCGTGCATGTGGTTGTCGGGCCAAGCTGGTTAAAGCCACGCATGCTGTGCTGCACGGAAATAGAACTGAAATAAACAAACGTATCTCTGCCAAAATGTGCACAGAGTTCTGCCTGCTTTTCTCATATTCCCCATGCAAATGCTGCATCTGCCAGCAGTAGGAATGCCATTAGGGTTTGGCAAGGCAGCAGGTTCATCCTGAGTTTATTGGACTCATCGGTGCGCTTCTCCCCAATATATAAACACTCCAACTCTAAACATTTCCCTGCAGGGACTCATCATGACTTCATCAATGACGACAAAGGAAGGAATCAAACCCAAAACATTCTGGTCACCATGCATTTCATCTAAACTGTAAGTCACCACTGCCCCCTTCTGGCTCAAAGGCGCTGCTGCAGATCTACACAGTGGAGGCTCAGAATGTATAGAGGTTTTGAAATTGTTGTTAATTGAAAATAAAAATCTTCCACCATCTGAACTAATTGATCTCCTACTGATCAATCAAATCAGGTGGTGTGTAGAGTAATCAGGAGATCAAGCAAACACACGTGATGTAGGAGGAGAGGGGAGACACGAAGGGCTGCAGCCTAGGAAGGACAGAGGCCCGACTGGAGCCAGAGAACACCTGCCGTCACCCAGCTGCTCCAGAGGACCTGATAGAGGACGGCTCCCAGCTAACCAGTGAAGAGGTTAGTTACCATAAAAATCAGGAGAAACCGACACAGCGTTGCTAGAAAGTAAACTTTTTAATTTGGTACATGTTTTTATTGGAGTGATTTGTGGTCGTTTGCTTCTCTGGTCATTACACGGCTGGAATGCTGAAAGCTGAAGATGGATCAATGAGAGAGTGCACACACAGATCTGACCCATTTGTAGATTGCTGCAGATGTCCACACGTGTCCATTCTCCTGTACAGTATATATGTAGAAAATAAAATAAAGAATTATCCCAACATTTACATTTGCAAATAGCAAACTACTTCACCCAACAAACACAGAACAACAAAAGACAGTGTGGATGAAAGGCGAACAAACAGAACCCACATGTTAACTACACCGTTTATAAGGCCCGTCATGAAATACATACATTCCTTTTTCCTTAAAAGGTTTTCAGCTGAAAGCCATGCAGGATGTTTGCTACGCCGCAGTAAAGCCGTTTATTGCTCTCTCGAACGTCGCCGTTTTTAAAGACAAAAGGTAGTGATTCTGTAAAGTGCTTGGTTGTGATGGCGGCGGAGTACAGGGCCCGCCCGGAGAAAAGGCGAGGTCACAGAGGGTCATGGCCGACCTTTCGCCGCGCACCGGCTTGTGTGTTACAGTGAAGTAAGCGAGACGCGGCTCCTATACGGCTGTTAGTCACGCGTTGCCTGGCCGCTCTGACGTCATTGTATTTAAAAGAAGGACGAATCCCAGCGTTATCGCACGTTTTAGCTCCATTAGTACAAAGCAAAGTTGGCTTTCCTGCAGTGTTCTGTAGTTTCTCGCCCGTTGGTTTCCATTCATTTCACTCGTCTGAGAGAGTAGTACCACACATTCCAGTTAAACCTGTAGTTGATATACGGTAACCCAGTCCAATGATTGATTATCCATTTAAAAACAAGCTTCAACCATGGAAATGAGTAGAAATCAATAACTGTGTGGAAGTTGGGAGGTACAACACAGAATCTGAAACAGGAGAGTGCAGTAGTATTTAGCTGATTTGCAGTAAATTGGTTAAAACGTGTAAAAAACATCCGTATGGTCCTTATATATAATATATATATACACACATACATATGTCTCTCTCTAGTTTGTCTAGCACAAAATTGCATGTATTGGTTACATTACAGTTAAAATCGATGAGATAATAGATTTCAGGCCGTGTCCACTGTGAGAAGCACGAGCCTGAATGCCACAGTTTGAAAGTTTGGGTGCGTGGATCAAAATCCCTTTGGAGTGCCGTTACAGGTAAACATGAGATGGAAGAAACAAGAACAAAAGGAAAGGAAAACCCACAGTGACGCCTGAGAACTTCTGTAAAGCACACGGAGCCATGAAACACACGTCGGCCCCCCGATAAAGCACGCGACGACGCGGGCGTACGAGGCCGCTGTAAGGCAAACTGAAAACATGTACAATCCAGTCAACACACAATGAAGGCAACTGAGGAGGAGGAGAAGGAGGAGAGACACTGTGCCGCTGCAGAGACGCCTCCGGGGTGACGCCAGCGGTCATACGGGACAGGAAGTGAAGATGCAGCGATTTTTAAAAAAGGTCAAAGTCTGTGAAATCAAAAGGCAAAGTGGTAACACGTGAAGGCGGACACACAGGTTCTTCTACAGGCTGTATGGCTTCAGGTTTGACCCAAATTACATTTATTCAAAGTAAAAAGCTTCATGGAAGTAGTGGTTTTCTGGGATTTTGTCTCTTTTATTAGTTTGCTGTGATCGCATCCCCGACTAACGTTAACACGGTGGTTCTCAAGCGGTTGCTAGGCTGGTTGCTAGGGTGCTTTGCCCGCTCGACCTTCTCATCTGCGACTATCCCTTCGTTCAGAAACGTAATGTTCAACGTGTACAAGAGACAAACGCAACTCGTCCGGATGCTTCGTTGAGATATTCAAAACGCTGCGAAATTAGTCAACATCGCGGGGGTTTGCGTCACATTCCAGGTCAGTGGGCAGACGTGCAGCGTACAGACACACACACACACACACACACAGCACAGCAGAGCGATGTCTCACACCAGCAACAAGACGACAACAATGACGACTACGATTTTCTTAATGCCCGTGTTGAACTTCGGCTTGGATGTCAGCGGAGGAGCTCTCCGTGTTTTGCGTGGCTACGAGATTACAAGACTACAAGACGTCTGTTCTTAAAGGGAATTCATAAATATAGGGCGATATCATCAATATACATATTTTACATCTCTTTACTGCATAGAATTACTTTTTGTTGTTGTTGTTGCCAGGACGAGCCTACAGGTTTCCCTGTGAGTGTGAAGGTGAAGAGGCCTGGATGGCTCATTATCGCTTGACGATGACGGCGAAAGACGACCGAGCGCAGAACGTGAGGCGTCCGGATGTGACGTGTGCGGGTTGATGATATTGAAATGAGGTCATAACTCAACTGCTACTCCAGTGACTTAAAGGGCAGCTCCAAACTGAGGTCGACAAGGAAACTAAAGTTAATGTTTCAGAAAGGAGGAAACGCGATTCAAAACGCTGACGAGTGTGTCGAGCAGTGACGGTGGAAAACTCGCTGACGGAGCGGCGAGGAATTTTGCACGTGGGCGTTACTCTTGAGTCGCTCACACAGCGACTGAACCAACCCCGGCTTTAACTTACAGTACATCAAGGCCTTTGTATCCCTGAAATTAGAGGGTGAGGAAAACGTGATATGAGAAATGCAAAGTTCAACACAAAATGAGGCGAAATGCAGCGAATGAACGAGACGCAACTCCACGATTTGGATCTCCAGAACTTTCCAGTGATTGAACACAGCGCCTTGATGATCGATGAAGTCAAAGAAAATGATTTACCCGCACATTAAAAGACAGAAATATCCGTAAAAACCCGACTAAACGAATAAGAACAATCAAATATCTAATCACGAAGTAAGACAACGATGATTTGACCCTGAAATAAAAACGAGAGACATTTGTCAAAGACTAAAACAGTCCAAACCTTTGGTAATGCATAGTTCCTTCTTAGCTCAGTGACGCCCTCTGCTGTTCAGCTCCTTTCTAAAAAAATAAAGAGCGATGATAATAAACTAATGGCTCTTTTCTTCTTCTTCTGCTTCTTAAATAATCTCCTTTTGCTTTTTGTTTCTGGTTCGTACAGCATTAGCAGTTTTGGCTTGTTTTGGTTTCTACACCTCAGAGATCATTTCAAGCAGAGCCCGCTTTAGGGGAGGAAGGGTTCGTCCTCTTCCTCGTCCGCGCTGGGACCCGGGTCGCTCAAGCACCTGGTGAGCTTCTGTTGGTCTTTGGGGCCCTCCGCCTCCCCGGGCCGCTTGGTTCCGCCCAGCCCGGCTGAAGGCTTCATCATCAGGCCTCGGTCCTCCTCCTCCTCCGGGCGCCGCTGGCTGGCCTGCCTGAACTCGTCCATTACGTTGACCGAGTCTGGAGACTGAGGGGAGGCCAGGTCCACCTGGATGGTGGGGACCCTGTCCGACGACGACGGCTTGGCGCTGTAGGTTTGGGGGTCTACAGGCAGGAAGGGGGAGAGGGACTGGTTTGAACGTGACTTCACAAACAGTCAAACTCTGACTGTTAAAGAGACAGCGTGCACAAACATACAACTACATATGGACACACAACATCACTGACGCCATCTTCCACAGCAAAACACTTCCACATCACAGACACAAATGACGCAAACTGAGTCGTGACGGTTCACAACGCAAACGCATGCTGCGACACAACAGCTGCAACCCAGCGGGGCGATGACGTCATGAGAGGCTCCCCGTCAACGAGGAATGATGATGTGATCGAGCAACAGTACCAGTGACGCATGCGTGTTAGGGGGGGTTGAGGTCTTGGTGTTGGGGGGGAGGGGAGGAGGGGGGCGGGGTCATCATATCACACCTGACAAAAATGCAGCTTCTCTACGCTCGCTTACATACCTGCACTGATTTTCTCCCTTTTCTGCTGCTGAGCGGGTTTGAAATCTCTTTCTCTGCCTAAAATGAAACCACACTCCGGTTTACTTCGGCAGATACGAACAGATTTCCAACATTTGGGAAGTATTGGAACGGGGGGGGGAACAGCGGCGGTAGCAGCGAGAGCTCATGTTTGCCCCAAAATGATGAAATAATGAAGTTTCACCTATTGACTTCTAGCGTCAAGCAAAAATGGCGGCGGGGTATCAGCAGTTCCCACACGACTGCGGCTAAGACGGATGTGTTTACCTGAGGCCAGTCTGGCTCGACGGATGGTGGGGGAGTCTGGAGGCGCAGCAGGCACCGTCAGGTAGTTATTCATCTCTTTGATCTGCGGAGACACCGGGAAGTTTCATTCACAGCAACCGCAAACAATCCCAGAACTTCTACACAAAAACTCACATGAAAGGAAATGGAAAAGAGATTCACTCGCCGTCTCATTTCAGAACGTAAAGCGGCATCTCGACGGAAACATTTGAAGTGATTTGCCGCGGCTTGATACATCTTAGAGAAACTTAATTATAATAAGGCGTCGCTTTGTTAGCCTGGGCACAAATCTAATGCCTTCAATTTACCCCAAACTATTTCCATGATGTAATTACCCGGCTGATGAAATGGAAGATTGTGGCTGTGCGACTCCACCGCCCCAAATGAATCAACCGCCGTTTGTGTCGGAAAAATGAATTTAGGAAAATGATGTTGGATTCTAATTGGAGCGTAAATCATAGTTTGGACTGGATTTATTTAATTGGCCCCCGTATGAAACCAGAGGAGCTGTTTATGTTCTGGAATGTTCTCACAGCCTGTTTTGTAATTGAAGCTTCTGCTATAAAGATTCCTCAAACAATTCAACTCATACCAAACTATACTAAAGCATAAATAGCTATTTTCCTCTGACTTCTATGGTGCAAAGCTGCAGGTACCGTCTTCTCCAGGTCGACCATCCTTTGCTTCTTGAGGAGAAGGTCGCTTAGGTTGTCCTCGAACGGGTCCGCTATCAGAGTGTGTCTGTTGTAGGAGCGCAGCTGAGAGAGACAACAGAGACTAAATGAGTTTACGGAGAGCATGCAAGGAGGAATGTTTACGGACATTCGTCCGGCGGCGGCGGCGGCGTTACCCTCTGCCGTGTCCTCTGCAGGTTGCTCCTGAGGATCTTCCTGATCTCCTCCTCGCGGCCTTTGGGCAGCTGGGACAGCGCTCGGTCTGCGGGCGGGGCGGCAGGAGGCTTCTTAGGCTGGATGTTCCTGGAAATGAGCAGGGAAGCTTTTGTGAAATCTCATTGTGCTCGATTCCTACTGCACAGGAGTTACAATCGCCGTGGAGACAACCGGCTACAACTCCAACAATTCATCTGGAACAACTTCAAATGAAGTAAGCGTCAAATATCTACAGAACGACAGCACAGCAGAGGGATGAATAACGATATACTAGCAGGTTTCAGAAAGCCGCTAAATCGACATTGGTGATCAAAAAAGCAAGGACATGATCAAAAGTCTTAACCAGAGAAGGAAAACCAAAATGAGGTCCATGTGGGCATTTGTGACACAGGCTGTGTTGTGACTCACTGCATGGAGACGGTGGAGGGCATAGCAGCGGTCAGCTTGACCCCCCCTCCGCTCTCCACCAGCTCGATGGCCTGTTTCATCTCCATCTTGTGGTAGAAGGCGATGAGCTGCGGCTCCTTGGAGCGCTCGCCCGCTATCAGGTACTTCTTCACGTACTTCTTATTGAAGCGGTTCAGCCTGGAGGAGGAGGAAGGGGAGAGACGGATGAGAACGAGGAAACGAGAGGCACAGCGGGCGACGGCAGTGTGTGAGAGGAGAGAGATTGGACAGATGGATCAGTGCTGCTTCTAATACAGTCAGAGTCCCTGTGTAGTCTGTGATTGGTGTGTCAGATCAGTGTTCTACAGCCATACTTGTCCTTCCAGTGGTGATGCCCGTAGTGCCCACAGATATCCTCAATTCCAGTCAGTAGGTGATCCAGGAACTGGGGATGAAAAGAAAGAACAAGCATAACAGCAGGCAGGACAAAGCAAACGGCGGAGATGAATCATTCTGGTTCTCGGTCATCCCTCACAAAAACATTGGATTGAATTTGCTTCTGTGTCGCTGAACAAGAAAATGTAAATCATTACACACTTCCTGTTTGACACTTTGCTGTTTTCTGCTTGTGACTTAGAGGCAAAATCAAACCTATTTATCGTGCAGTCGTCGGTATACAGTGTTTCTCCAACCCTCTGGACACACAGCTGCATCTCAAATGCTTTTTTTGTTGCTTCAACGGTGCATGCTACACCCGCCCACCACAGGTATTCATGTGAGAAACCCAGCAGGCGACTAGACAAACACACTGTACTGACAAAGCTGCGTGAGAACCGGAGAGGTGAACCATTTGTCGCTTCATCTGGCAGCCACCTCTGTCGTCGTGACCTCAGTGGCAGGTGACAGACTGACAGGCTGTGTTGCCATGGGAACGCGTAATTAAGCCAAAGGCACATCGTCTAATAATGCTTTGTTAGAGCTGATTTGCAGAAGGAAACGTGGAGACATCAAGATGTGAAGAATCTTTACGCTGATAATCAACCCAACAATACATCACAACACACAATCTTTTCACAGCTTCAACTCATTTTAATTGTGTTCAAACTATGGCACATATATGTGTGTGTATGTGTTCGTTGACACCTGCCGTTCTCTACTTTCACTCAAACTCCTATCACAACCTGCACTCTGCAATCTATGACCTTTAGATTCCCGTCCCCATCAGAGCCAGAGAACCCCTGAGAGGCACTTAAGAAGCAGCTTCAAAACAGGTGGCAGCAGCGGCGGGACTTCACACTCTTTCCTTATTGAACAGAACAGGTTTGGATTTGTGGCCACTCTCCACAAGCCGGTCTGAATGTGCCCACGGGCGGCCCCGCACACTCCAATCACAGGCCATTAGGAGAGACTGCTCTCTGGCCTCCAGCACTGGTGACTCACACAAAGCCCCAGGGAAGGCTCGCTCTCTCGCCCTCGCTCTCTCGCCCTCTCGCCCTCGCTCTCCCTCTCAGTGAGTGTGTGTGTGTGTGTTTATCTAGGGTGTGTAAATAGCTTTAAACCTCTAAGGGACTGCGAACCACAGAGGTTACTTGCGGATGTGTTCCAGTTCCTAATAAGGAAGTGGACTGTGTGTGTTTTACTTTATAAATCCCAGGTTGGACATTCAGATTATGCGGTGTGAGAGTTACAACACACAGCCAGCAGAGGGAAGCAACCATCACAATGTGATCAACCACAAGGGCTCAGAGGATAGCTTCTATTTAAAAAAAATGATATAATCTTACATAACAAGAATCAGAACACACACATCTTGCATGGATAACTCGTTCTGAACTGTTGTTTCACTAAAAGGATGAAGAGAGGGAGGAGAAGGTTTGTACCTGTGTGTGGATCTCCTCGTTAATGGAGCGTTTGGCCTCTTGCTTCTTCTTCACTGCCAGCAGATCCACCAAAGGCTTGATGGTCATCCCCTGCAATGAAGGAAGAACGGGAGCAGATGTAAACAGACAAACAGGAAGTTCTTTGTGAGGGAACAGCGAACGCCTGACAGCTCAGGAGCCCGTCAGGTGTTTTCATCTCGCCTCCTCCATTTGCATCTCGGGTCACATTTGCATCCTTTTGATTCTTCCGACTTCACTCTGGGCCGAGAGCGTAAACTTGCTTTACAATCGATTAAAGTCAAATGTAGGTCAGTAAGCCGAGTTTCCTCCTTTTCACACACACACACACACACACACACACACACACACACACACACACACACACACACACACACACACACACACACACACACACACACACACACACACACACACACACACACACACACACACACACACACACACACACACACACACACACACACACACACACACACACACACACACACACACACACACACACACACACACACACACACACACACACCGGGGTGAAAGGTCGCTTTTTCTCCTTCCTCATAGCTCCAAACTGCAATCAGCAGTAAAACTTCCTCTAAATCACTCGTTGCAAATCCTTCATGCACGCACGTACGCTTTGTTGTTTTTATTTAAAAGGTGTGCTGGATGATTATAAAGACTTTGGGTATTTGTAGATGGTGTGCCTGTGTGTAGCATGCTGTCAGATTGAGTTCAGTCATATTGATTAAAAATTATCCTAAAGCAAAATTTGCAACACGAATCAAAGATGCATCTCGTGAATTCTAACCGTCTCTGAAATAACAGAGCAGAAGATTCAACAGGACGGGGCGTCTCCATACCTGGACAAAGACGGTGAAGAAGATGACGGTGATGATGGCGGTGAGGAACAAGTCTCTCTTGGGAAACAATTCCTCTTCCAGCAGGAAGCCGAGGGAGAAGGCGATGGCCCCTCGCAGGCCTCCGTAGGCCACAATGAACTGGTCTTTGGTGGTCAGCTTCACAATGCGGAACTTGTTGATCATGAAGGTCAAACCGACCACGCCTAGAAAGGACGACATGGCCATCAACCGCACAATCACACACACAAAATAGTTAAGACTCCAAAATTCTAGTTCTTCAACTAGAATTTTATAATACGGACACATTTCTTATGGAGCAACTGTTCCAAGAAAGAGTGTGGAGGATTATAACTTAATACAGGTATTCCCTTTCATCCTCAGCTGCTGGATGAAAGTCATCATCTTGGGGAAGAGCAAGCATTTGGAAATGTAAGTCAGAATTCTTAATGAGCGAAGCGTGACTGACTGACTCTTTCTCTGACATTCCTCCCTGTAAGGCCTTGTGACAGGCTGATGTCAACAAGGAAATCCTATGTGTGTGTGTGTGTGTGTGTGTGTGTGTGTGTGTGTGTGTGTGTGTGTGTGTGTGTGTGAGAGAGAGAGAAAGAGTGTGTGTGAAAGCACATGATGGCCACATCTCTCCCTCCCCTCTGCTTAACGCTCCTCTTCCTTTCTCACAAGTGTCCAAAGACTTTCCGTGTACAACCCATCATCAATACTGCAGCGCTGCTGACCTATGACCCGAGCCACCAGACACAGGAGAACAGTGACGGTGACGAAGGTCCAGTTCCAGGAGTGAGGTCCTTCCACCGTGGCCACGCCAAGGAAGATGAAGATGAGCGTCTCGCTGACGCTGCTCCACATTTTCAGGAAGTACTTGATGGTGGTGTGGGACTTGTGCGATATGTTGGCCTCCACGTAGGGACGCATCACTGCGCCACACGCTATCAGCCTGAGCGGAAGAGAAGTGAGACATTTACAAACACATTTCAGTAGCAATCCATGCAAAGTCGGAGATGTGTTATTGAACATAAAGCTAAAATGGATGCGAGCGGCGATTACGGTTTTTGTTAACTCGGATGGAAAGCAGCACCTATAAGGAAATAGTGCTTTGACCCAGGTCTCTGGCAAGAGTGATGTCAGAGGCACCCACATTACGAGTGCTCCAGTTACCAGGCTTGAGTTCCGTGCTGCTTGGGGAAACACGTGACACTCTCCAGAGATTCCCCATCTCTGCCTGGTGACCACTTCCTCTATTCCATTCTCGGGTCACGCGAAACACTCACTGTGACAGAAATACGGCAGCCTTGAAGAGTTCTTTAAGCCAGGAGGGGCGGCCTTAATATACATCACCCACCATCTGCACTATGTGTCAATAAGTCATAGCACAAATGGATGGCTATGCAGTGGAGCGTTTGGTAAGAAGCAGCCGCACAGAGCATGTCGGGTGGCCGTAAATCCAAGATAGGCGGGTGTGTGTGTGTGTGTGTGTGTGTGTGTGTGTGTGTGTGTGTGTGCAGCGAACCTAAATCCATTTATTACACCACTGGTTATACAGGGTGTGATCTGATGATATACGGCTTACTATCCTGGGGAAAAAGGAGGAGATGAATTTGTCTCCCCTGTGCTGCTTCCAGTGCAAACAACCCACTACACACACCTCAAGGTGAGAAAACCTGTTGCATTCTGGGCCCAATAATAGAGTCCATCTGTATGATCCCCCTCGCCCCCCCACTCACGCCATGATGCCTGACAGGTGGAACATCTCGGCCGTCAGGTAGGCCATGTAGCTGTACAAGAAGACGAAGAGCGGCTCGATGACGCGCGTGTGGGCGGTGAATCGCGACGTGAAGGCGGCCAGGATGCCGTAGAGGGCGCCGACCAGCACGCCGCCCACCGCCACCACCAGGAAGGAGATGATGCCCAGGAGGCCGTCCAAGACCGTCACCGTGCCGACAGCTGCAAATTCCTCAAAGAGGTGGTAGAGCACCTAAGGGTGTGTGAGACAGAGAGACAGAGAGAGAGAGACAGAGACAGAGAGAGGGAGAGAGAGAGAGACAGAGAGAGAGAACAGAGAAGGATGCATGAATAGGAGGCATATAAATAGATAAGAGAAAGAAAGGAAAGGACATATATGATATTTTAATAATACCTCAAAAAGCCTAAAAAAGGGTTTTGGTATAAACACGAGTTTGTTAAATCTACGTACCTGCTCCCAAAATCCTACTGTGTTTCAAAAGAGGAAAGAACGGCGAATAAAAGAGGTCATGATGGAATTCATCTAAACAAATAGAGTAACACCTGCAGTGTGTTAACGTGACGCACAAAAAGCAGGTTTAACACCAAAACTAAAAAGTAAAATGTTGTCTTTATTTTGTATTGTGCAGCATCGTCAGCACATTTCCTAGATTAGACCTTGTAACTATGGTGACAATACACAGCTGAACATGCCATTGAAAGCGTGGCGATGCTGAGCTATTTAGATATTGCAGAGACGCTATGTGTGTGAGGTCCAACTTGCAGCTGGATATAACAGTGTGAGCCGCAGCAAATGGCCCCTGTGGAATGAGTATGCGAGGCACGTGGGGATAAGGACTTCTAACAGGTTTGCCTGCCAACTTTTGGTGTTGGGTGACCTTCACAATCGACCGGTGGAGGCCGGAGCTTTGGCGCTTGTGAGTGAGTAGGGTTTGCTGGCGGTCTAGTTAGTGGTTCATTAAGACGTGAGGTGAACTCTTTTGTCCCCAACAACTCACCACAGTGACGGCGTCGTTGAGCAGCGACTCCCCGAACACCAGGATATGCAGCAGCTCGTTGATGTGGATCTCCTCGAACACGGCCAGCACGGCGACGGGATCCACGGCCGAGACGATGGCGCCGAACAGCAGGCAGGGCAGGAGCTCCAGCTGCGAGAGGTCCGACTGGTAGCCGGGCTTGATCTGACACACGGTGTACAGGAGGCCCCCGATGAAGAAGGCGTTCCACAGGGTGCCCACCACGGCAAACATCAGGATGGTGCCCAGGTTCTCCATGAATGGGCGGATGGGCAGGAAGTAGCCGGCGTCCAGGATGATGGGCGGTAGCAGGCAGAAGAAGAAAACTTCATTGTTCAGCACGCGGGGCACGACCCCCCCGGCCAACTTGATGAGCCCCCCCACCAGCAGGCCCACCACGATCAACAGGCAGCTCTCGGGCACGATGTTGGACAGGCGAGGGATCACGTGGAACCCTGGGAGGAAAGGAAGGGGGGATGAAAAGAGGGACAGATAAGAAAGATGAGAGAGAGAGAGTAACAGTAACATATAGGCGAGCGCCTGTGTGTGATGTTTACGTCAAGTAGTTGCTGTGGGACTGATGAGAGCCATGGAATTTCTACGGGGGGAAAAAAAGGAAACGCAGAAGGACATTCTGTAGAGACGATTTGTCCCGTTTGGCCCTACATCCAGGAAGATAACGCTTACAAAACATAACATAATCCGATTCCAGGAGAGTTGACTTAAAAACAAACTTCTTGAATGGTCCATATGAAGCATTAGAGGACTTTCGTCACAGCATTGCAGCTCTGACGCACGTTCGCTCGCAGACTCTGGTTCGGGTCGAGCTTTCAAGAGCTGGACGAATGCCCGGCAAATCAATTGCAGAAATAAGGGGAAAGTTTGTCATTAAAAAGGCTTTCTTTATGGCTCCAAAAGAATGGACCCACCACAGCCTCCATTACTCCTTAACCATGAAACCATAAACACAGACGGGGCTCTATGTATACATACACTGGGGGGGAAGGGGGAGGACAACTGTAGCCTAAACATAAATAGCAAAGACGGTGGATGAAGGCTTCAAGGAGACAGCAGCATGCAATCCCGTAGAGACATAAGACTTCCCCCCCTCTGATATATTTACACCCGTGCAGGCATGAGGCCACGTCACCTTCAAGCTGTCACAGTGTCATTGAATTAACAAAGCCTGATCGGGCAGCTGTGACGCAGGCATGCACACACAGAAACTTGAACCAGTAGCGGCTACATGCTCCCATGCTGGCTGAACAATCTCATAGGGGTGGATGATATGACATTGTGCGCCATGAAACTGACATAGGCCTGAAACACAACCTGCTAGCTGCCTGACTGTTCGTAGACAGACAGTAGATGGTAATGGAATAAGGATTCATGGTGGTAAGGAGTCAAGGTAACACTTTAAGATTAATATGGAGTTTACTGAATCAAGATTTAGTTAAGGAAAGTCTTTGTGGGAATACTAAAGAGTGGGGATTTCAAGTTGGGACAGTATTTGAGTGATTCAATGAACAAGACTGACAAGCACAAGCATATTTAGTTTTAGAATGCAGCTGTGTGCCGCTGGGATCTCAAAGCTCTGGTGGATCAAACTTTGAAGAGTGATCCTTTGTATCAAAAACAGCGCGAGTGTGTGAGGCCTATTCTCCCACAACCCGACGTCAGCGGATGAGCGAGCCCAGAACTCCACAGAGGCTCGCGAGTATCAAAGATGTTCTTTTGAAAGCTGATGGTAAAGAATGACACATTAACCCCTTGTGCGCCTTCCTAAAAGTCTGTGTGATAGGAAGGATGCAAGTCAGAAACGACCTAAAGTGCAAAACCTATTCAAGAGACAGCAAGAATCTATTGACTGTAAGACATAATCAAATAAATTAATCAAGGCTACATCAGCACCATGATGGTCGCAACAATCCATTCGCCTATTAAAATTCTTACAGCCGATATTACTTATCGAAACGTCATTAAGAACGCAGGCCCACAGAGGTCTCACTGTGGCACGGCAGATTCCACAAGTGGACCCTGCCGCTTCCAGGAGGCTAATTGGCTCCCTGTTGAGCAGAACGGAGAGGTTCCTCAGAGAATCGCCCAAGCTGTGCCGGTGATTAGCAGGAAACCTCTGACACTCTATCAGTTTGTCATCTCCCTCACTGCTTTATTAAAAGATGGAAAGAATTGCAATATCCTCTTTTGGTTGCTTTGACGAGTTTGTTCAACCCGGGCTTACGAAACTGTAATGTGTTATGAGATCCTCGACGGCAAACGTCTGCTCCTTAACAAGGCGCTCTACGTCTACAAATAATGACCTTCACGGGACTTGTGCTCTACATTTCACACATTACATATTCATGGAGTGAGACCTTATTACTTGAATTCCCACAGCGGTGCTGACTCACTGAATGTAATAGCCCTGTGTGTGTGTGTGTGTGTGTGTGTGTGTGTGTGTGTGTGTGTGTGTGTGTGTGTGTGTGGCACACGTTACGGCTGTTGAAACTGCAAAGGTTTAAGGAAACAAGATTACAAAGCAACGGCCTGTGAATTCACCACCTAATCTGGTTGTTTCATCAAAACAGACGCACCCATTATACAAGGAAATGATCACAAAAGCCAACATCATGTGAGAATGAGAAGCTGTTTAAAACCTCGTTTACAGTCAGTCAGCTATCTTCTCTCAACTCTGACTATAGGCAAAAAGGCCATTAAGCCGTACACGACGCGTTCAGTGAGTCTGCCTGCCCAGCGAGGAAACACAAGCAGGATACTCTGTTCAACGTGTTTACATGCCTGAATAAATACTTTTACAAATCGCAGAATCTCAGCCTGTAACTCGACGTGAGCATACTTGCATTTGTGCCAGTTTCCATGGCATGACCCTAAGTGAACTTTTCAAATTCATGTTAACACACTGAAAGTCACAGGAGAGAAGCTCAGGATTTACAGGGCACTAAAACAGATGGGAACACCTCACACACACCTCCCATCGTCCAAACATGGCATTCTTCTGGTTACGTACAGAGTTATTAAAAATTCAGGACTGAAATAACGTCAAAGCTCAAAGCAAATATGACTGAGGAGACCGTGGGAAGCTGAGTGAGGGACTCTCGTTCAATTTTGTTGTTTTAAGGAAAGTGTTTTTCTGTGCAAATGATTAACTTAGCCAGAGTGCTTTTGTGTGTGTGTGTGTGAGAGCCAACACAGTCTATGAATCATCATCCTGATACAGTCCAACTGTCACTTGCGTTTGTCTCAGACAATCGGGGAATGAGAGAAGGAAGTCATGTTTCTGCAAAAATATAAGGCTCTGTGAGTATCAGTGAGACTTACTATTTGTTACTTATGCTTAAAAAATGGCTAACAATAATATAAAGGCTATAAAGGACATTCATTTGTTGAGCAGGAACAACAATATTTCATGAGCAGGAATAGAAACATCATTTACAGTCTGAGCCCATAGCTGACTGAAGCTACAGGAGAACAATAATGAAACAATGTTCACCGCCAAACCATTGGGAAGTGTCATAATCTTGATCAAAGCCTCACCGACAAAGGCATCTTGGCTGAGCGAGCCTGTTGTGACTGGATGGACTAAAGTAATTAAAGCCGAGGCCTCCAGCAGGCACATACTGAGCGCAGAATCCAGGCCGGCTTAATGATCCATTATCATTCACTGGTGAGCAGAAAGTCAAGTCCGTGAACCCTGATCAACCTGGGGGGGAGGATGACTCATTGCCGCGCTCGGACAAGGAGGCTTTGCTGTTCCGTACAAAAAGACCACTGTCAAAACTCTCAACATCTCCAGGACGTCGGACAAAAAGCTCAGTGGACGCCAGGTACTCCAGGGATCTCAAATGATCGCGGCACAAAGAGACGTGTCATCCCGGCTTCTTTGTTCACGTCACAGCCCTGCCGAGTGATCGACGTTTTCAATTAATTGCGCCGGTCAATGAAGTGCTGTCGCTGCTGTCTAAGAGTGATGACAGTCGGCACATTCAGACGTTTCCCCCTGTGCGACTCCAACCATACGAGTCATTACGAAGTGAAGAGAACTCCGCACAGAAGATGAGATAGTACAAAGAAGGCAGGCAGAGCTCACAGAATAACATCTCATATGCATACATGTGTACTGTACTAAGAGTTCTCTGTGGGAGATAATCATTAAAGGTTTGAATGATTTTCATTGAAATCCTGTCAGATTCTTCAATCAGGCCCTGTAACCTGCTGGTCAACAACAGGAAGTGCTGTGCTTGTTCCACTCCATCTTTACGCCATAAGGTCACTGAAACCCTTAACAGCACTTACATTTCCACATGTGTACCCAGTGTCAGCGCTGCCTGGCACTGGCTCCACGTTATCATCTCCAAAGCAAAGAGCCGTGTCCTGTTGCCAGGTGACTAATTGCACAATGCTGGCAAGCGAAGGATGAAGCGAGCATAAAAGATTAGAGACAAACAATTTCACGTCCTCTTTGTTGAAGCGAGTGACCGATGATACGGCGGCTCGCTCTTCTTTTCCTTTCTTTCCATTGCCGTCAACGTGATAACCTGTCCAGCTAATCGTTCCAACGTCCACATTTTCAAGTTCAAAGGTCGGACAGGACACAGAAGCCATTTGTTTTAAGAGCGACGGCGTCTTTGTTCCAATAGTGCCATGTAGAAAATAAGCTTTTTGCGACTCATTGTTTGTTTATCTGATGGAGGCCATTGTGCTCCTCAGGTTGCTTGCGTAAGACTTGTGTAGCTTTAAATTATTAATAATGGCCTGGTTGTGTATGTTAGGTAGAGAGCTCTTGCCATTTATGGAGGGGGAAAAAAGATCCTAAATTCAGCCAATTCACGAACACGTCTTACACTGTAGGTGCTTAGTGGCGTAAATTCTGTGATGATATCAAATGTCAGCCAGCTACAAGCAACATATAAACCATCTGATGATCAATATTGGGATGCATTAACTGGGTGGGAAAAGAACAGAGCCACGTGAAGATTGCCTTTAGAAGTAAACACAAGGCAGCTAGCCAAAGTTCGCCTACGCACAGATTCTCAGGAAAGAGGGGCGTCTTGTTCAGAACTTAATGGGTTCAACGTACAGTTTCTACTTCTAAGTGCTGTTTTAAATAAGAGAGGACAACAATTGATTTGCCAAGTTGTTCTACGATGTCAAACACATTGATCTGTAACAGAACATTATGTCTGAACTGCGACCACAAGCCTCGAGGGGAAATGTTAATGAACTGGACGACTTGGAACACATCAGCATACGGACGATAACATCTATTAATTAATTGAGAGAAATGTATTGCAAACAGAGGGGTTAGCTTTCATTGTCACAGACTTGTTTAAATTTAACAAGATGTTGTTTTTATATCAGCCAACATTTCACTAATGGATACGGGAAACCCGTGCACTGAACCATTACCAAATAAAACATTCAACGTAAAGTAAACAGTGCAACTACAGTTTGTGATACACTAAACCTGGACTCTCTCTCCCACGCAGGACAAAATTAAGGCCAGGAACTTTGTACTCAAGAAGAACAAAAGGTGTCCATCGAAGGGATCGCCACAAAACTATAAAAACGCAATCACCCGGGACTGTAAAAGCACAAACTACAGAGAAGGAATGAGTCCAGAGGTGACTTTGTGGCTCATCCCAGTGATGCTGATAATGTCTCCGTCCTTGGATATCATGGATTGCAAAACTAGAGTGTGTTTACTTAAGATAAAGTCATCTTGTATGGATTGGGCACGTCTCTCTTGGTTAAACATTCACTTATTATTCCTGCGAAATAACTGCAGTATTCATGAATCAATTTGAATCAAGACGTAATAGATCTGTGAAACTTATACCCCTGTCTGACCCATAGTTTACAAGTTAAACAAAGCGGTGTGAGAGGTATAGTCGTGCATATAATGTCTGGTAATACACAAGTATAAAAGATCCCACAGCCTCATGGCTCCTCTCAGGGGAATTCATCATAAGCGAACAAGTTAAGACTGTGGGTTTGGATGGTTTCTCGAGGTAAATCAGGTTAAAGCTGCATTTTACAACAAGCGATCAACACGCGATCTGTGTGTGACTAAGACGACGATTGTGGAAAGGACAGATATTGAATTTGTAATATCTGTGTAATCTAGGGCCGCCATTGCTTCAACTAGTAAAGCGACCCCACTTCTTTACTTCACTTGAGTGCTTCCATTCAAAAGTCTTTACATGTGAGGCCCTCTCCTTGAGTGGAGTAGTTGAATCCCCCACCTATTGGACCATAATGAGGAATACAAAGAAGAATATGTGGAATGTAGGGACACATTTCGTAAATGGGTTTCATATAAAAACGAGCCAATAACAGAAGTTCTTCATGTCATTGTGACTTGTGTCCGTAACTTGGTTGCAGACAATGGAGGAAGACGGGACTCCATTCATATTTCCTGACTCCTACACCGACTACGAGGCTCGGGTTGCAGTCCAGCCCCCACAATGACAAAAAGCAAACACGGATAACAGCAACTCTCTATTGTAGTTTTCAGTACGTGACGGTACATAAAGCGAGTAAAGACAGGCCTCCTCCTCAACTTGTCCGGCCATATTTGGCCTATAAACGGAGAGGGAATTTAATGCGGCATTTCAAACATGTTGCACAGAGATTCATAATTCTCCAGGTTTAAATGATGTGCCAAGGCTTTCTTCTTCTTCTAACAATTGCAGTTACCCTCATACTAACATATGCGACATATTACAATTACAGAATCATTAACAAGATCAAGGTCATTCAGATAATAATGGTGATTACACCTTAACGGCCCAAACACACCCCTCCTCTAAACAAACTGAGAAATACGTTATACATTATTTTTGAAACTTCTACATGGGAATCTGGTGCTGCCTTGTTAAACAGCGTTAAGACAGATTGTTAAAGGAAGCTAATTTCTCTACACCATAGGTCGGTTGCCTCATTAGAGAAGCTACAACAGGAATATCTAATAAGCATTAAGACTATGGCTCTAACCATAACACTGTCAGGTTATATTTTCAGTAAAATTACATCTCTTGGGTTTTAAATTATATGAGGAGCGTTTGCGCTGGTAAAAAATTGATTCAAGAAAGACGGGGCTCATAAGAGATTCATGGCGAATGGATGTGCATTCAGACTTGTAAGTGTAAGATATTGGGTCCATGAACATGAATCAGACACTAGGCCAAAGCCAAGCAGTGTAGCAGTCACATCAAATTACCAAGGGACCATTTGCAGGAGTCCCAGGAATAATCACAAGCTTTGGGTCGATCACCGCTGCCTACTGCTGCCGTCAGCCTGCTCTCCTTCAATCTCATCTTTCTGCTTCCTCTCCCTTATTCCGGAGCCTCTTCCTCAGCACCGCGATCTGTCACCTTCAATGTAACGCCCTTGGGCTGCCTTTCACCAGTGGACCACTCCAGCTAGGTGTCCCCCCGCTCACCGTCTTTACCCAGATATGCTGGGTGACAGTGATGAGGCAGCATTCTCCCTGACCTTAACAACAGGCTGTCAATCCCCCTGATGTCACTGGCATCTGAGAAGCTGCTGGCTCACACTGTAGAAAGAGACAGTAGGGGACACTGCAGTATTTGGAGGACAGCAGAACGCCTGGTGGGATTGATTATAAAAAGAAAGACAGGATAGTTTACAGAAGGAAAGACTTGGAAGGAGGAGGAGGAGGAGGAGGAGGAACAATGCAGCCACACTAAATCAAGTGCAGTGCCGGGCAGCAGCGTTTTAGTGTGCTTCAGTTGGTATTTCAGTCTAAACTGACACTCAATTATTACTGACCGAGTGGTGATACAAGATGCCATTTTTTCCTTGGTGAAGAACATAAGACCAAAGCTACTTTGTAGTTTTTCAGCAAAAAGTGAACAATTGTGGAATGTCACTTGACAAACAAATAAATATCGTCGTATAACCCCATTCTGTGTACTTGAAGCATCCCTCATGGCATGTTTTGAAGAAGCTTTGGTTTGCAGCAGTGCAGCATGAGACCCGTTTGTTGTAAACTTGCCAAACTGTGGCCGTTCAATATCCTGACTGGTATACCAACATGCTTAGTCATCACTGAGTAAGAACAGGAGTGAGAACAGGTCTGGCAAAAGGCCCTGTCCACACACAGATGACAAATCTGAGTAGTAAGCTGCATGACGAAACATTATTGATTACCTCCAGAATCACTGATCAATGAGTTGTCCTGTTTTGTCAGCACATCTTACATTGCAATGTGCTACTGTACATGAAGCAGCATGTTGGCGAAACTATCTAAAGCTGTGAAGGCACTACAACAGGTTCACCATTGTAGGTCCAAGAGCAGACATATCTGAATAACAGATGAATCTACATCATGATAGCTCTGCCTGAATGTCTGTCATCTTAGACCATTCTTCTCTACGTGATGTGATCAAACAAGACGTAAGTTGTAGCGATGAAGCAACATCTGACAGACTGCAGATGGACCAGCATAGTACTACAACATAGGATTACAATGAAGCATTTCCTGGAATGACATTCAGCTGACACTTACCTAACTTCATTAAGGAGGCCAGCAGCACCCATAACGAGATCAAGAAGGGGGTTTGGATGTGTTCGTAATTAAGGCCGAGCACCGGGAAAGCCTTCTTGGTGAAATTGCCGTCGCCCGACACTTTATGCTTATCCACGCTATCTTTGTGATGGGTTTGCGGGGAGCTGGCAGCTGCGGGAGGGAGCAGGGAGCCCCCCAAACACACTACAACCAGTACCAGGAGCAGCCCGCGCTCCGGTAAACTCGTACCGAAGCCGGCCGTGTTACGTGAACCAGTCCGCAAAGGCATGTTGAAGAGCAGCGGGAAACAAACTCGTTTTTAAGGTTAAGGAAGTTGGCTTAAACTCCGCGCCGGTAGAATAATTAACACTTCAACAGTCTTTAGTCATGATAAATAGCTGTAATAGTCCAATTCGCAAACTTTAAACGACCGCAGAACATCAATTCTGCTAGCTAGCTTGACTCCAGCGCGCCGTAGTTTCTTAGCCAGGTAAACACGGGCCGGGCCGTCAGAGGGAAGCAGGAAAAGGGGGAGAGATGCTCAGGCGCACCGCCGCTCTGTTCTCAACCGCGACACCGTCACACAAACGCGAATAAAGTCTCTTCAATTTCATCTAAAACACAGCTCGTTCCGTTTGTGTGTCAATGGTCAGCAACGTCCTCGTCGATGAAGGATGTCATGGTTGAAGCTGGAGGCAGACTGCACAGCGCTATCCCTCCCAGTGCTCCTCTTCCCCCGCGACAGTCCAAGGAACTCGTCCGTGAGGCGAGTCTGGCGGTGTACGGACGTTGACCTTGAGTGAAAGCGACACAGCCGTCACAGCGCATGTTGCACCGTAAAGATGTCAACTTTTGTATCTTTGTGTCCGAGTATGTATCATTTTCCACCGCGTCTTCTTCAGTGCGTCGCTCGGGCAGGACAAGACCTTGGTGCGGCTCAGGTCACAGGGAGGGGATGGGGTGGGGTGGGACGGGAGGGGGCTGCTGGTGTGATGCTCTGCCCGGTCTCAGAGGCGCGTCCCGGGATGTGAAGGCTGCCGGTGTCCGCTCGTGTCTGAGGTGGTATCAGGCTAAATACAACCTTCAAACGCGGAGGCTTTCGCGGAGGATCGGCGGAGGGGAGGAGTAGAGAGGCGGGAGGGGGCGGGGGAGGCGCTCACAGAGACACCTAGAGGACAGGAGGCTCCACTGCACCCTCCGAACCTGAACACACCTACAGCTTTATAATACATTCTAAATTATATACTTTCAAATATTATATTATGATATTTAGACCTCTCTTGAAATATTAAGATGATCCTAAAAATATTTCGACTTTCTCAAAATGTTATGACTTTATTCTAGAAACCTATTTAATACTATATATAATATATATAATATTTTTCTCTAAATACTTCAGACAATGGTGCTGAAAACTTTCTGAAAGTATTATGACTGTATTCTTGTAAGGAATTTTTACTTGACAATTTAATAGAGTTTTGTTTTCAGATATATTGATATTTCTGCCAAGTTAAACAAAAGGAAACGTCACTAATGTGATTTTGTCCAAAGGCAACCTGCCCTTTTTTTTGTTTACAGCCTCCACAGTGTGATTACATTACATTACGATCATTTTATCCAAAGCGACTTACATTACATTACCACCCTTTGCAGAGGGGGGAGCAATTGAGGGTTCAGTGCCTTGCTCAGGGGCACCTCGGCAGGGGCTCAAACCGGCGACCCTACGGTTCCCAAGCGGAAGCACTACCCACTGAGCCACTGCCTCCTGTGATCAGAGATCTGTAGTCTTTAGACACAAATACAATCAGTAGGAATAAGTAGATTCCTGCTCAAAGACACACACATCAACAGAGATAGATTTTTGTCATACAGGCTTGAACACAGGTCACCCTTACTATCACTCCAATTTGTGTTACAGCTCTGAAGAACACGCCTACATTAACTATATTGTGCCTTGCTTATAAGATCACTAACAAGGCAATTAGTTACGCAAGTGTGATTATTCAGATCATCTCCTGGCCTTTAGCTAGCCTTGACATGGATGAGATGAAGGAAATGTGCCTTTCCCTTAATGTAACCCCACAGAGATGATGCCAGAGAACACGTCCATGATTTGAATACTTAGTAAGCATGATGTGACATTAGTTGTACCAGTGACATTCACAATGGGTGAAGAAGTGGGTTGTGTAAAGGTCTCTAGAAAATGAGTTTTTTTGAATGCACTGCGGGGGGACTTGCCATTAATCAGAGGTCAGAGGTCAGGTTTGCCTCTTTTATTGCTTTAAAGACATTTCAACAGAGCAGAGGGAGCAGGGGGGTTGACATGCTAATCACTTCATTGTTTGCTTGTTCCTGCCATTGTCAGACCCAAGGAGTGGCCTTGCAAACTACCTGCGCTGCAAGTTCAAGTTCAAAATCATGACTCATACGTTAATGTATTACCGAGCTTACATTTAGTAACATGCATATTATTGTTGTTGTCTGACAAGAAACTGGCCTGTCGTCTTACAGGTGTAGCTTGTATGGAGTAAAGGACAATACAGACACATAAAAAGCACTCACACTTGCCCTGGAGGTGACACAGGAACTTCTAATGTGGACCAAAAAATCTCCATCGCAGATTTTGCTCTCTTTACCCTGTTTGGCGATTTGTCTCTATTGCACTGATTCGTCTTGAAATTACCGTGAAAACACTATTATTTACTGCTGAAGCCCTCAACAGTAAGACAATAAGGAGGCCTGTGGTGAGGAGCAGACGCACAGGCCGATAACATCCACGCTCAAATCATTACTACACAGACTTCGAGACAAGAAATTGCCGGGTTCAAGGAAGAATGACACATTTTCTTCAGTCAAAGTGGCTAAACCAAAGTGCACCGCCTTGTGTCTCGTCTTGTAGGATTATCTGTGGTGCCAGCTACGTTATGTTATGCTCCATATTGATTGCCATGTGCTGCACAAACACACTCGTTGGACCCACGCAGGCCAAACATTTAGTCATGTCAAGCTGTAGCTCCCGGTGCTTGCGGTTCCAGTATTTGGTTGACAAGTCTCTCTGTATATTTACATTAGAGGGAGGTGTAGCACCAGGGGTGTTGGTATAAAAGCTGCCTGTTTTTATTTTCATTTTTTTTATGTTGGGTTCCATAGTTTCTTCCATATTGCCTCATACTGACATACTACCTGTTAGGCTTTGAGTAACTCCTCACTTCACTCCTTGACTGCGTTTTGTAATGCAGAATAATTTGGCTAATTGTCTGACCCACTGAAAGAAGATAAGTGTGTGTGCCTAACTGGTTGGGTGGCTATGGTTACAGCACGCCTCGGGGTTGTGTGCGTCTGTCTGAGGAGTAACGCGACTGCTGGATGAGGAGTGCTTTGCACGGTGGAGCAGACGTGTCTGTGATACAGCCATTAGGAAGCCGTTTCCTATCTCAGTTCATTCCATATTGAAATAGGATTACAAATGAAGCTTTAAATGCACGTTCAAGCAGGAAGGAAATTAGCGTTATTTCCTCATCACAATGCATCTCTGCTTCTTTGTCGCCATTCAGGAAATTTACTGGGCGACGTTCCTGAGCTTTTCTGTCAACTAATGATCACCCGAGCTAAAAGCCCGACACCTGCCACCAGTGTATCAAGTGTCATCTATGGTTTCAGAGGGAGATCTTTAAAGTAACCATTACATAAAACATCTTCAAAATCTCCTGAATTTTGCTCATTTGTGGGTTTTCCCCCGATTGCAATGAAGTTACCACTGTCATAAGTTTAGTTTGTCACAAGAAGGATGCCAGATTTATAGAACAATGTGTGATTTGTTAAATTCCCTTCACTACAAAGCAACTAAAAATGAATGAGTCGATGCTGGAACGAATAAACGCTTAACCTCCTTCTACCCCCTTGGCTCTGATGTGGGTGGGAGGGTTGGAGAGGAGAAGATCTTTTCTTCAAGAACACGGATTACTACAGCATGAGTCCAACACGTCATGGAGCTCTTGGAGCAAATAACAGGAGGCACAGTGCTGTGGTCAGAGGATTGGAGGCCAATGACTCAGGACAGCAGAGCTAAACACACGCCTGCTCTATTGTGCTTATGCTGAGACTACTTATAGCAAAAAGATGATGTGATTCAAGGCCACATGAACCCAAAGCGCTATGGGTTCAGTGATACACTCAAGGCCCCTCAGCACACTACTGCTGAGGCCAGACAATCAAATTTGATCCCAGCTAAATCATACTCCTTCAAAATCAATCTCCACCCCCAAGAAAATGGATCTGCACGTTGAAAGCTTTTGTGTTCATCCAAGGTCTGCAGAATCAGTTTTGTTTAGCCCTGTGACCGAGGCTGGCACGTAAAGCTTATTTACTTTTATGAAAATATATATATATATATATACTGAAAATAACACTGAGGCTGAAGAATGAACAGTCTCATAGTAGAAGTCATGTTTGCAGTCAGAACAGCTGCAGAATTTAGAGATACTGAGAAACAAAACAAGTCAGTTATTGCCTTGCAGCATTTGATCCTGCAGAGGAAAGCTGGTTATAATTTCTATCATTTCTAACTGGATGAAAAACAGAGCCGTGAACAAGCTTTGTGGTTTCTGACCTTCTACTTAATATTGAAATCCTGTGCTTACTTAAACACCACACAAACAAAAAAGGCAGAAGACCAGCATCTTAAAACCCGAAGCCTAAAACCTCCACAGAAACCTGTTGGCTGCAGGAGGCCTGCAGAAATAATTACAAACCATAAACAGTTTGAGCGCTAACAGCTTAGTTCGCGCCTCTGCTGAGACAGTATCTGCATCACCGACGGGTTCATGGCCGTGCTGCAGTGACACGGCTTTTCATTAGTGGCGAGCCGCATGATCCCGTGCTGTCCGGTGATGATAACCCTGCAGGAACCTGGGATGAGACCAGGAAAAACAAATGGTATCATGGCTGCGACCTAATGGATGCTCCGTCACTGATGACACGCTCTGACAGCACGTCTGCCGGCGGGGACAGAGGCAAAAATATTGTTATTTTAATTGGAGTCCCTGTATGATGTCAAGACGAGGTGATTATTTGAGGATTTGCTGGGCTAAGACTGATTGCTGACAAGGTGCTGAACCATCTAGAAGAAGTCCAGTCGTCTACATCAGTCGTCTCTCTCATAATTATTCACTTAAATCCTCTGCAGACCTGTTTCCCCTCAGCCATTGTACAGCTAATGTCAGATCACATCATGCTTAATAAGTGCACAAGATCACCGGCGTCCCCAGGGTATCATTCCCATCATCCTTCATCAAGGCAAAGGCATATTTACATAATTATGGCCATGTGGTCAGACATAATGGCACTTGCGTGGCTGCTTGGGACGGACATGAGTCACATGACCTGTGTATCAGGAAGGCTTTCAGCTGTTCACAGTGGCAGGAAAACAGGAAAAGCTGTCAGGGATGTAAAGTATGAAGAGTTCCTGAATTAAAAACCCAAATAAAACATAATGTAATTTTAATGTATCTTCAGGGTAGTATGAGTCAAACTTCATGCTCCCTGTTTGTCTTTATTTCGATTTTCTATTTATGTTACTGAAAATGCACAATATTAAAAATGTACATGTGTTTAAATGCCCTCATCTCTTCATATTATACAAATTCTGCTCTTAAAGTTGTGGAAATTTGAGATACAATGCAGAAATGGTAATTTAGTCCTGTACGGTTTTGCAACTGGTTTGTTCTTTATGCAATCGTTTCTCACCTTGGGGGCGAGGTGCAATCTGGGGTCGAATCAGGTGACTGGGTAGGACCTGAACAAAGCCACCTGCAGGGAAATCAGGCGTTGTGTGAGCTGATATGTGTGTGGGCACGTTGTTTGTCCATCTACTACAACTCAAAACACACACACACACACACACACACACACACACACACACACACACACACACACACACACACACACACACACACACACACACACACACACACCTTTTTCCCACAGGGGCTGGTGCACAGTGCTGAAGTCACATTAGGAGCAGTTCAAAGCTGATCTGGAACAAAGGAAGTGTGACATCACAGGTTGGAGCTGCAGGAGACGCCTGACGCTGCTATTTGAATGAACCACAACTTTGCAAACATCAAGCAGCAGTGATGCGCAGCTTTTCAGCACGGAAACCTGCAAAACTATTCAGCCGGAGGCACCAACATATTACAGTGGCAATATGATGCAGCTGAGCCTGAGAGGTCGAGGACACGCTGCAAAACATACAATACAAAGTAAATACATTGTTGCTGAAGCTGCTAAAGGGGAGTCAGTGGACCCTTGTTTGACTCTAATTATACACAAACTTCTCACTCTACTCTTTTGCTCTATTGAGTCTCTGTGTTGCAAAAATGCATGGTGACATCGCCAGATTAGGAAAACAACTGTTAAGACATCTGGAGCTACACATAAACCACTAAAAAATACAGAAATGACACAAACTGCCAGATGAATGTGGGTAATGTAATATAGTTTCCTCCCTCTCTTCCTGTCTCTCTCACCCCCTCCCTCTCTGCTTCTTCTCCTTTCATAATGCAGCGCCACCTCCTGAAGTCAACCACATGCCAGTGCTTGGGAATGGAAGCATGTGTGCTTCTCTTTGCCTGAGGGTGGCACCATCATCCCAGGAATCTACCACACACGCACGCACACACGCACACACATTCACACACACACACACACACACACACACAGAGAGAGTCCCAATTCTTCTCACAGCTGAAAATGAAGTCGTCAGAAAGTCGAGATAGTTTCCTCTTTGAAATGTGGTGTACAGCCAAAACGTAAGAGTGTGTGAGTTGTGTGACTGCAGGGTTGGGTTGGGTCTCTGGCTGGGAGTTCCTGTTTTTAGTTTTTTCTTTGTTTCTCTCTTCTCTCCTTCTCTTTACCACAGCCTATGATGCGATTTGCTGTTTGACATCATCAAAAGAATCATCAAACTAATAAAACGTAAAAAGGAACGTTATTATCTGGTCATTGTGTTGTCCCTCCAAATTCCTGTATTTTCCCAGCAATTAGTCAATTCAACCCTGGTAAATTTTTGATTAAATGAGCAGATGTCCACTTTTTAATGACTGCATTATTATTCAAGGAAAATGATCACCTCCACCAGTTTTAGGGCCATTCTAGCAGAAAATATCAAATAAAAATGTGTGCGTGTCAGCATTTGTGCTTGGACTGTGCTTGGAATAAAAATACAAACTAAAATGACCTTTAAAGAAAGAAAGAAGCTCAACCAAATTTCACCACAATCAGTACAGAGCCAGAACGTTAACATCACAATGAAAGCTTGAGTTTGATGATGAATGAAGGAGGAAGATGACTGGGTTGAAAGTGAGCTGTGATGTTTCTTTACAACTCCTCCACAGTTGATCAGTCTTCCAAATGATGACACCATTAAAGGCCTGTTGTCTATGATGAGTTGGACCTGATGGTAGCAGACGTGATGAAGGTCATCATAGGTTTCTGGAGCACACAAAGGATCTTATATCTGCTTCACAGAGCATGTCGTTGAATTCTCCTATGGAAAGACGTCAGATGTTAGGCAACAAACTGTTTGGATCTCTGTGGTCTGTGTGATGAAGGTCCAACTCTGTTTAATGTGGCGTCTTTAAGCCTAACAGCAGAAACGATACGCTCCTGGCCCCTGGTGCCTGGTTGCCCAGGAAACGGTGAGTATTTGGTACCTGAGGGGTACATCTCCACACAGTCCTCATTGTTTTGGTTGTCGGGTTGACTATGAGCCCAGGGTTTGTAGATGACGGCAGAGCCATCAGTGAAGATCCAGAAACCCTCCTGGAAGAGGAAGGATGTGGAAATTAGCGGCGTCGACATTGATTATTTTGAAAATCAATCGTTAATTAAGTAGTTGGTATCTGTATATGTATTGTATATGTATATTGCATATGTGTGCACTTATATGTGTCTGTTTCCCAAGCCTAATTATTAATACTTTTTAATAAATATGATTGGCCACAGTAGGCGTCACTCTCTGAGATGAACTGACAGAAGTGTTGTGACTGTGAGGATTTTCAGTTCTTTGTACTTCACTGACAATCAGTAAGTCGTGAAGTCCAGTCCAGGTTCGGGGAATGGGTTTGTTTGCTTTCATAAACAAATTGAAGACAAACTGTACTTCCTCATAGCTGCGGTAGGAAGGCAAATGAGCTCCCAGTCTCTGGCACTCAGCCTAACGAGAGGAGAGGAAGAGAAAGATCAATAAGAAGAATCTTGAAAACATCTAAACTAAAGGTGAACTGAATAAAGAACAGTTGGAATCCGATTAGTTACCTCGGCGTCAGGCATGTTAAGAACGCTGGAGCCAAGCAGGTAACAACGATCTTTAAACTGACTCCAACCAGAAGGACACAAGGGCCCTAACACACAAAGCCAGTCAATCAATCAAAATGTATCAATTCTCACTGACTAAAATATCAAATGTTAAGAAACACCAAATGTAGTAAAATGAATGAAGCAGGGCCGACCTTGATTAGAGGCAAACTGTAAATGAACAAGAATCACAAAGTCAGAGGGAATTTCAAAAACAAATAAACTAAGGAGGCGGAAAAGTGAAGGAGGTGAAATAAAACCCACAAAATACTCAACAGTTGAAATGAAAGATGAAACAGAAACACTAAGAACCTGAGAGTGTATTTGACTCACCATATACACACACCGAGGAGCGTGATGAGATGAGGAAAGGCTGCCATCTGTGTGACATGAAAGGAGTCCAGATGACTGAGCTTTTATTCAGACAGTAAATGCATCACAGAATCAGAACAAAACAAAGTTTAGACACTGACCTCAGCGTCGATGAAGAGGAGCTGATGTTGCAGCAGCAGGTTTCTGTGTCAGGATGATTATGAGGAAGAAACTCCTTTTTTTTATACCTCTAACCCCAACTAAATACAGCCTATGATGCGATTTGTAGTAGCCTACATTGCTATTTGACATCATCCTGTAAAAACTGTATTTACCCTATGAGGTCATGGCCTCAACATTACTGATGCCATCCTGGTGATCCAAACTACTGAGCCATGTTCTCACAACCTCCAGCGGCTGTGGCTTCCGGCTGTTTCAATTTCAATCTACTTGTACCTCATATTGCCTACTCTACCTCAGGGTATAAAGTTTAACAACAACAATAGTACATTTACAATACAATAATACAACCTTCCTTCTTTCTCTCTATCTCTCTCTCCTTTCCCCCCTCTTTCTGTATAAAAAACGATCTCCAAAACATCCTATAATTGTATGCGCAATGTCATTTAAAATGTTTGCTAGCAAAAAAAACAGTGTTTAAGACCCATTTGTGAGGCATTACATCACTGAATGACACCAAAGGCAAATACAGAGTTGTGAATCGAGTTCCTGCTCCACCGAGTGAGGACACAATCAAGTCACCGAGCGACCACATGCTTAATATCTCAGTTGTGTAAATCAGTCTCAGATGGAGGCTGCACAGATCCGTGTTGTTTTCCTCTCACACACACATTGTTCCAATAAGAGCCTGTGTGTGTGTGTGTGCAGCTCTACGCCTGCCGCTGCTCTGTTCTGTCAGGTCGAAGTTTCCAAGGTGTTCCTCTCTTTGTGTTGCAGGGTTGGGACAGACCTCTGGCTCGGGGGCAAACCATAACTCTTCGCTCATTACCATGAAAGGTACATTCCCTCGGCAACGCTGCCCAGGTCACATCTGGGAACCACCCAAAGTAGGCGGGGGGAGGGGGGGACGGGACAGGACGGGAAGGCAGCCCACTTTGAACTTCAAAGCAGGAGGTAAGATTTGCTTGGAGGTATTCCACAGCACACACACACACACACACACACACACACACACAACACGATATCCATCATAGATTTGGGAAAGTAAAACATCTCAGGTTGCCGTTTGTGGACATATACTCAGGCCCGAAAAATTTAAAGCACCCGAGGACGCTCATTATCTCAAAGGACATTGATTATTGTGGTCAGTGGTGTTTGTGTAAGATTATTACATCCCACAACTTGTCCAAATGAGTCCTTACTCATCCAGCAGAGGGCCCCGTTCATGCCAAAGTGAGGTTGTCCTAGTGAACATCTGCCAGAGTTATGACCTCATCCACAAGGCCGAGGATGAGACGGAGACAGTAAACGTCTCACCCCAGGCTGGACGAGCCGAGGTCAGGCTTGATGCGAGCCGTAGATCAGCACCTCCTCAGACTGTTGGGGAGGAATTATTAAAGTACAGAGTATAAAAAAAGGAGAGCATCAATTTCCTCCTCGCTTATCCAGACACACACACACACGCATTGACGTACTATCTCTGCCGCTGCCTTCATACCTCACACATACACACATCCGCCCACTGACGCCGAGCACAACCACACGCGCGCACCCCACCCACTAACACTCCACACACACACACACACACACACACACACACACACACACACACACACACACACACACACACACACACACACACACACACACACACACACACACACACACACACACATCACATAACTCCACTCGTTGGCGTTGTACCTCCTGTATCTTCTGACTCAGCCTCTCCAACACAAATCACTCTCTCTCTCTAATGAGGTGCAGCCCAGCGAGGAGATGTTCCAGCATGCACCTTTGACATCACCGCTCTGTGATTCACCAGTGCAGTTTTCATGTATAATTTACCACCGCAAGAAATTCCTCTTTCATGTATTATTAAGTGGCATAACCTGTCATTTGGAATCCAGGCTTTTCACGGTGCAATTACGTCCGTCTATTCTGAGAGGGAAGCTGCACAAATGCGCTTCCGGCTGTGCGTTTCCTTCCTTCGCCTGATGATACACGTGTACGTCGCGTTTGTCTGATGCCTGAGGGCTTTGCTGCGTCTCTTTCCGCTCAATCCTTCATTTACAAATCAACTATTTGCAGCGGAAGTTTCTCTTTTTAGCAACTAAGTGAAAGAAACCTGTGTCATAGGGATTTTGCAGATACACTATGTGGGCTCCTGGCAGAAACACAGAGTCACGCACACTCACACCCACACTGGATCATCTCCTACAACTGCACACTCATGCCACATACTGAAGCAAAGTGGACCAGTCAAGTGCTTCCCACCATGCAGCAAAAATGCTATTTCTATAAGTTTAGAAGTAAAGACTTTAGGTGTTAATAAAAATGCAGTAAAAGGCTTTTTTTTTTTTTTATTGCCCTAAAGAAAAAGAATTGTACTTCCTGTGTCAATGTTTTCCAATTTCATTCCACATTTTGGATTCATCTCCTTCTGCTTAAAAGCTGCAGGACTCAGAAATCTATCAATCAATAAGCTTCATGTCTGACTAAAGAGACAGATTACTAACTTTGAATTCATTTGCATGTTGTAAGCCTGGGTCACTCCATTCTCTGTCCACTATGAAGATGCTTCCTGATTGGACAGGAAGCTTTAATTATCCTTATTATTGTGCCTATATACAAGTCGCTCTGTCACAACCCTGAACATTCCTTTCTAAACATTTACCTCTGCTTTGCTAAATATGTCACCACGCTCTGTCGCTCTCTTTAATCATTCCAGCATCTCTTTAGGTTTCAGTCGCAGAACCACGACCTGTGTGTCGGCTCAGGGTGACGATTCGCAATCCCAGAGCTCACTGCCGCCGTAAAGCCACATAAGAGAACCAGAGCGGCCGCCGAGTCTATAAAAGGAGCAGGGAAGCGACCACTAAACTCTGTCTTCACCCCGTCCTCCGCACAAGAGCGACAGAAATATAGGTCCTGGTGAAATATGCAGGGAACTATTTCTGGGAAGCGGCCCAGAAATAGTTCCCTGCAGAGAAGCTGTGGGAGCTGCTGGGGCAAACTTACAACCAGCTCATCTGGGCCCGGCTTTGTATGCGTTACAAGTGTGAAACCGTGTACGCCTGCCTCTGAACGTATAGTACACAGACAGAGGCCGGAAGGGAGAGAGAGAGAGAGAGACAGAGAGAGAGAGAGAGGGCCAGAGTGGGACACAGGAGCCGGGAGCCGGGACTCGGGACACGTCCTTCCTGGCTCACTATATCTCTGTCTGCCATACGTCTGAATTAAACTTCCTGGGAAGTGATTCTTAGGGAGGCGGCGGCGGCTGAGCGTTAATGCATTTCCGCAAACAGAGACTCAAGGGTGAAGAATGTTATAGATGCATCAGTCCATCGCTCTAACCTGTGTCTCCCTGTATGAAAATACACAATGAAAAGCAGCCATACTGTAATTATACATCTAAGTGGGTCAGAACGCAGTATGTTCACATTTGCTGCAGGTTGTGCTCAGATTAGTGTGTCTTGTTTGTGTTGCAGCTTCCATATGTGCGCGTACAAGCACACCAGCATGTGCGTGTGTCTTTCTTTATCTGTGTTTCTGCATATGTGCGCCGCTTCCTCCGCTTGCTGCCCTCAAGAGATGCAGAGAATGTCAGGGGGGGGGGAAGTGGCAGTCGCAGCGGCTGCGTGGGGGGAGTGTGAGTCTGTGTGAGTCAGTCTGAACGGTTATCAGACAGGACAGTTTTACAGCTGTGGGGCAAAGCAGCTTCAAATAGAGGCAGAGGTTTGAATATTGCATTAGAACGCCCGATTCCGTTCCCTCCTCCGCCCCTCGCACAGACCCCCGAGGCTCTAACCCCTCATCTTAGGAGCCTCGGCCTCGGTGAACCTGCTCACTCTGGAAGCAGATGCAGACGGATGAGGCAGCATCTCGGGCCGAGCGGAGAGTTTCCCCGGGCTGAGCTGAGAGCCAGAAGCTGCTGACGTGTTTCTGTCGGCGTAAATGTGATGACATGTTTGGTAGCTGGGGACTGAGCTCCGGTTTCATTCGGAGGGCCCCGGCAGCAACTGACCACAGAGATGCATTCTGGACCAAACCCAAAACCACAAGGCCCAGCGTGTATGGAGGAGAGGAGGGTGGGCGCGCACAGCGACGGCCTGGGCTGAACTATGCAGGGATATGGATCTGTGTGCCAAAACCAGGGAAGATGTTGGGAATTCCTCGTACGTGACATTTACACCTGGAAGTAAACAAATGTACAGGAAATCAAGACTAAATTGCTTTACTTTAAATTATTCCATAAGTGTATAATCTGTGTAATGTACAGCACAAAGGCCAGGAAACTACTAAACTAAACTCATCTAAAACCACAAATTACTGTATAATCACCATCAAACCGCCAGGCAGGTGTAAAGCTCTTTGCTCTCAAACGCTGCATTGTGCTCAGAGTTCAGTCACTATGCCATCAGCAGTGCCCGGTGTAAAGCCAGACACGCTGTGGTTTGTGACCAGCCAGCGCGGAACAATACAGCAGACAAACAGAGCTCTGTAATGAGCCCCGCCCACTGAGGGATTCCAAATGAAGATGTCATCTACCATAAAAGTCTGAGGGGGGGAAAGGATAATGTTAACATGAAACTCTGCCTGGGACCAAAAACAGGGAGCAGAGCTGAATTAAAGGGGCCAGAAACTGGATTCTGAATGGATTATTGCCAGTTGACAGAATCCGGACAGAGAGAGACGATGACTAACACGGTTACATCAACAGCTACAGTCACAGCGCTCCTGTGCAAGCTGTGCAATCCTGTAAAATGCTCAACTGGAACCAATTGTCAGCTATTTGTGAGCATTTAGGCTATTTGTAGTAGAGTAGCTACCAGTCCTGGGTGAGACACTAATGTAAAGTTATTGTAGACAGTTTCTAGGTAAAAAAAGGCTTCAATAGGGTCCTGCACATGTAATCAATCTTCTTCAAACTCTTTTGTCGCAGTTGCGTCATTTATGCTGCGTACATGAAGACACTCTCTCTCTCTCTTTGAATGAGCCATTGTCTCGACGCTCTGGTCCACAGCAAGAGCAACAACAACAACAACAATAAAGGATGACGGCAGAAACCAATAACAATTGCGCTTCTTTTCGGAAGAGGAGGAAAAAAGTGAGCGACTGTGATGTTTCTTCACATCAGCGGTTATAGGGGAAGGGGGCCGGGGGGGGGCCAGAGACAAAGAAACATGTCATGATGCTCGTTTGGGGAAGAACTTCAACCGCACTGCCTCATATTTAAGAGAGCAAAGAGGGGGTCCGTGTGATGTGGTGTGTGCATGTGTGTATCTCCGGTGGTGTGGGGGGGTGGGGGAGTTGAGGGGTGTAAACTTCATTGCATGTCTGCACGCACAAAAATATGACAACAAACAACAGTGATTGCGCAATTTGCTCAGGGTACGTCTGCGTTTCGTGAGAGAAACTCTGTGTTTCATGTCCCAAAGTTCACAAACTCAGACTCCGTTAAGAGGAAACAGTGTGTAGCAGAGTCCTGACAAACATTAAAGCTCTCTAAGCTATTATTTATTCATCGGCACTAAGTTAGGGTCGGACCCTTTGGCTAGAGGAATACATTATACATGCAAGAGCTTTAACGTACTTAAAATACAAGTCATGCTGCACTATTATAATTGTTGCAGTGGAAGCCAGTAAATGAAGCTACAAAGCAGCCCAAGTGCTTTTACAGTCACAGTTATAAATCATAACAGGATATTTGATGCATTTAAAAACAACTTTCTTGGTTAGTCCCCCACTTTAAACACTTGGGAAATGATCTACGAACCTTCACCTGAGTGCTGAGATTAACACTTCCAGTTTTCCAATGGAACTTCCCGGAGTTTACTTGAGGACAGTCGTGCACGGTTCACCGCTTGGGTAACTCGGCCTGTAACAAGAACTGAACCAATCACAAATGCCATCAAGTGCACAATTATTGATGAGCTGCATGTGTGAGGGAAAATAAACGAGCCCGAGTGTCTCCTTAAGTGTCTAATTTCAGTCTCTCATCTGATATGAGATGACAAAACTCATCTGTCTGAGGCCTGATATGGGTTTTATTATATCAGATTTGGGCTTTCTATGTAATCTAAGATGAGAGTAAAGTCATTTCAGGGTCCGGTTTGCCTTTTTCATTGTTGGATCAATACGTTTGCCGTGCTTGGATGTGTATCATTACATATGTTTGCCTCCTGCGCTCCACACTCCTCCACAGTGAAGGAGTCAGAGCTGTGATGCAACAACGTCAACCTCTGGAATCTGCCGTGTCGGAATCACAATGCCGATGTGACGTCTGAACACGCATGAGAGAGATTATAAACCCAACGTACTGGCAATGATCTGCTGGATTTTGAAGGAAAAATGTATTTGCTCTCTTGGACCAGTCTGGATCTGCAGCACGCAAAGACGTGAGCAACATGTCCATCATCCCGTTTCTTTGTTTTATCACAATGATCCAAATTCCATAAAGATTAGTTAATTGACTTCCATCTTATATCATTATGAGTCATCTTAACATGCAAATACGCGTTTACTTACAGAGGAACGTGCGTAAGACAAACACAAATGTACACTTATAATGTACAAACACATACGCTGTACATAATAAAATAAAGTCAAATAAAAGAAATAATGTCATGTATAAATAAATGTTTTTTGTTTCTCTCTTCTCTTCTTCTCTCCTTCTCTCCTTCTCTGTACCACAGCCTATGATGCGATTTGTACTAGCCTACTGTTTGACATCATCCTGTAAAAACTGTATTTACCCTATGAGATCATCGCAATTTCAATCTACTTGTATTCTATCTCAGGGTCTACCTTTTAAGTTTAACAACAATAATAGTAATAATACAACCATCCTTCTTTCTCTCTATCGCTCTCTCTCGCTCCTTTTCCCCCTCTTTCTGTATAAAAAATAATATCCAAAATATCCCAAAATTGTATGCGCAATAAAATGTTTGCTTCAATAAAAACAAATAGCATGAATAAATGGATAAAAACAGGCTCATATTAACACTATTCCCTTTCTAATCCTCCTCTTATCTCCTTTCATCCTTCCTCAGTTATTTCTTCACTTTTCTCCCGGATTTTTCCACCTCCTGCTGTCACAGCTGCACGTCAGACAGGTTGGGCCGCGTGTGTGGGTGTGTGTGTTTGTCCAAGTGATACAAGTTAGCTTTGCTCTTTGCTCGATAGCGAGAGGCGTTCAATCCGTCATACGCTATCATCCGACGGAACGTTTTCTGGCCTGAGTAAATAATTCATCTGAGCTGTGTTATGCTTATCAGTAGAGACATAGTAGAGACATTTTCCACCAGGTTTCAGAACTTCACAGAAGGCAGCGAAACGTAAAGTAACCGTCTTCCCCCCTGATTCATAGTTCAGCTGTATTTGTACGCTATTGCTATTCAGATTGAGGGATTTGTTAATGTTCAGAGACTCATGTAACATTATAATATTATTTAACTCCAAACCTGATCTGTGTTCATTTCTTTTTATGCTCTTTTTACGGGGGTCGATGTTCTCAGTGTCTAAATTCCATCCGCATGTTGACAAGTTGAGGATTAGGGTGTCAAGCAGGTAAATAAAGCCTGATACTTGATAGATGCAGAGGCGTGCGTGTGTGTGTGTGTGTGTGTGCGTGCGTGCGTGCGTGCGTGCGTGCGTGCGTGCGTGTCTGTGTGTGTGTGTGTGTGTGTGTGTGTGTGTGTGCTCTGCTTTGTGTCACTCACTGAAACGACGCTGTCTCTTCCTGGGAGAAACGAAATGAAACCAGAGAGGGCCTCTGTTTCCTGTTTATAGCGTCTTCATTGTTGACGCTTTGTCCCTGGAGAAAAGACAGAAACGTCCCGCTGATAAAGGAGTGGTCTGAGGGTTAAGAATAACAAGAAGACAAGCAGATTTGAAGTTTCCGTGGTGTTTTTCTGCAGCAGCTAATCTGCTATTAGTCATATCAGAGCGGTAATCTTGTACTGCTATCTGGACGCATGGAGCTACTTGCAAACTAGGTGCTTTTACTGACTATTCTGTCTATTTTGAAGAGTGTGTGACTGATTACCTACATAAGATTCATGGCTACACACAAAATAACATAAAATACATAAATCCTTTTAATTTGAAGAGAAACGGGCGTGTGTGGATCGAGACATAGCAAAGGACAATAAGCGTGACCGTCCCATTTCAAATGACAGAAGACACTGACCAAAGCGGACTTGTGACCTTTGAAAATAACTTCTGAGTGGGAGGTCTGAGGCAAAAGGCAGAGATGGAGGTCAGGCTCCATTTGACATTGTTTTGAGGACATAAAGGTCTCAGTTGTCCAGCAGAGTCCTAACCTAACGCTGGCCCCTGGAAACCTGTGGGGGCTGTGCTTTGTGCAAGACCAACCCATGCAAACCAGCGAGTCCTTTAATCAGTATCAGTTACTAATTAAAATCCTGAATGGATTTTTCTTCATGTTTGTGTACACAAACCTACCACAGTCCTGTGTTTAACTGCTATTAAAGCTAACTAATGCAAACTATGCTTACTCAGGAACAGGGCCAGTATATGAGATTGTAAATTGATTTATTGAGGCATGTAAACGTGTTTCAGTGTCACATGATTGCCTCATACTGCAATTACCTAATGCATCATGTATACCATTGATTCCATACATGTATAGGGCTTACTCGTATTTATGCCTTAAATCGCTGTAAGGACGAACACTCATTTTTATTAAGTGCATGTAAACAATCTTCACTATACGCTGGCAGAGTGAAGCCACTGGGTTCATCACCGCCCTCAAGGTTCATCAAATGCCTCTTTATGTCAACAACTCTGCTGAGCAATGGCCCCTATAATGGTCACATAAAGGGTGTCAGTGTGACAAACCCTGGTGTCAAAAGCACTTCTGTCCAGCTCAACGGCGGCTCCTTGATTTAATGAGCGCGTGACATCAGGAATGGGAGTACCCTGAGGTTATCCATGGCTGGAGCCCGACTGTGCGTCTGCCAATCTGGCCCTGTTTTTCCCAGTCAGTCTCACCCTGTAATGTTCTCAGTGTCAGTCCTCACTATGCTCCCCTCAGGGACCCTCTGGACTGGCCCACAAACGGCTGATTAGGGGCACTAAAGCTTCCAGCAGGAGCGCCGGCGGATCAAAGAGCAGAGGGTTCACTGGCCAACTCGGTGTAAGAGTCCAGGCTAATCAAAGTTATATTCAGAATCAGCCTCCAGGTTTTACCATCGATAGCTGCAGACAATATGATTCTGATTAGGGCTGATGGCACAGGAAAAATGCATTCTCTTTGAAAGACCACCTCTGGGATTGACAGCCGTGAAAAATGGCTGCTCACAGTCTGCCAGCATCAGGGCAACACTTGCCAAAGAGCACGATCAAAGATTGAAGAATTTTCGAGCTCAGTGAGCTCTTGCGCGGCCGCAGACGGTAACAGCGAAGGCTCCACTGGCGCACTTTATGAAAACCTCTATTCTCTCACACATGTTTGAGCTGAACAAAAGTTAACGCAAAACATTTGTTGGGGAGGGGACACTTCTTTCAAACGACTGTAAATTTGTTTCCCGAGGCCACGAACTCATTAGAGATAAACAGACATTCTCTCAATAGGAATTAACATAATAAAACAAGATCAGACTGTGTGTTTGATAAATGGCTGTCATTTCAATTCAAACACTGGCAGATGGAAAAGTACAACATTAAAGCGCTCCGTATCCGTACCCTTGGCTTTGATCCATGCCTGCTATCCCCTGTGGTTTCATGGTCATTTGGACACTGGTTGAAATGCGGCTCAGATCTTGGCACAGGCTGTGGTTGCCTGTTACTGTCCTTGTCAAACGCTTATAAAAAGCACAGGAGCCCTTTTGCACCTGGGTGTGAAGCTTTTGGCCTGGCAGCAAGCTGCTGCTCTGCCCTCATTAACTTGTGCTGTTTGGCTGACACGTGTCCAATCCAAATGGCTGCATGTGCTGTAATTAAGGAGTGAATCAAATTTCCACTGTGCAAAAACATTTAACTTGACTTGTCTCCTTATATCATAGCGTGTTCTACTCCAATGAATAAAAAACATCTTCTCCTTAAAGCCTAATTAACATGAACAAATAATAGACATCCCCACAAGGAACGTCCACTTAGTCTCATGTTTTGGGACAAGATAGGTGTTGACAAGCACCCACGCATTCACATCCGACCACCCGTCTCTTCAAAGAGCCGAGACGCTCCAGAAGGGAGGTGCGAACCCACGCGTGTCCCCGCAGGCTGGAACCCCTACATGGTAAAATGGGCTGTGTCTCCTGTTGAGGGACAAGCACAAAGGAGGACCAGAGCTCCACGCCTGAGGGGACAATACGGTCTGTCACAAGGCCACTTAGCATCTTCAACACCCCAGCCACAGGACAGGTGATGAGACCTGTGTCTTCCTGCTTGGGACAAGAGTAAACCAGAGAGAACAATTGGATCACGGAAAGATGGACAACGTCCTCATGCAGTGGACTTCAACCGAGGGTGAATTACAACAGGAAAAGCAGTTGGAGCATGACATCTCCTGTCCTAAGATCAGAGGTTGTTGGTTTGTCAGCCACTTGGGGGGATTTCAATCTGCAACCTATCCGCCCCAGTGATCCCAATGCTTGGTGTAACTCATTAGCCAGCAGGAGTCACACATCACCGTGCAACCTGAATGCATAGGGAAACAATTTTGATACCGCCTGGTCCTTCCGCTCAAAGGGTACAGTATAAGTGGAAGTGGCCTGTTTGGGCCCTACATGGCTAATTGGTGGTGTAGATCACAATAACATAGAGTGGGTCTGAAGGAGCCGACTCTCTGAGTGCAGTTGTATGTTCTACAGACTGAGGCAATTAGTCTGGATAGAGATCCACGTTGTTCTATGCCAGCTGTATGACAGATTTTTTCGAAGCCGCTCGGCCATATTTCTCACGTGATGGAGACCTTTGATGTCTATCTTGCTTCCAGTAAGAACGGCCTGTCCAGGTTTATCCTCCATTATTGGCCTGGTTATTGTCAAACTGCTGGTAAAGTTACAGGGGAAAGGAAAAAGACCAACACAGAGGCTTTGGGCTTTGGGAGTTCTTTCCAAGAGCCTGTCATTAGTCTGAAAATGTTTCTAATATGAATTGCTAAGGTAATGTCCACGGGGACACATTTATGCATTTAAGTAACTCACTAAAACCCACAAGGCACTCACAAGGGAAAATGTGCTTTGAATCACAGTGTGCAGTATTAACTCAAAACATGGCGTGATCTTATATTTGTGTTCTAAAGCCACAATTTAGATTATTTTTTTATTTAACATCAGAGTTCAGATGGCTTTAATAAGACAACATAGACGTTTCTGAGCCCAGGAACAATGTCCGAATTTTCAGCAGAGTGCTGGTTGTTATTGCAGGTGGCAGCGCTGCCATCTAGACATGATAAGCTCAAAGACACTGACCCACATACAGCATCTATCCCTCCACTTTCCACTGTTTGTTTTCACAGAAAGCCTGAACGTGTTGGTTGGGGCTGTTTATATGGCGACCTGTTGGCTGAATGACCTCCAAGTCTGACTCCGACATGCTTTTGATAATGCCAGCCCGTTCTCTGGCCCGGCCCGGACTGTCTGGTATTGTTTCATTATAGCAAAAATGTTCAGCCAAAGGCTATGAATCCCTGAGCCAAGTGGAAATAGCCAGCACTCCCCAGAATGTTTCCCTTCGTGATGGGGCAGCTCCTTCTGTACTTACACAAATATTGATCTTTAATATGAGGAAATATTACACACACTGCATTCCTGTCATTCTCTGCACAGACTGCATGGATTACTGTTATATTATGACTGTTTTCATCAGAAAACAATGGGTCCAGAGTGTCAGCCGATGGCTCACATCCACAACACAGGATTTGGCACCTCGCTAGGTTTTCGGCACCGGCCCAGACATCAGTCAGAGCTCTGCCACATTAGGGCTTAAACAAAACAAGGCTTTGTGTACACCTAAACAACCGTGGCGCTAGGTCAACAATTTTGACATATTTAGGGCTTTGGGTGCATCACCCTCCCTTTTTTTGTTTCTCTTTCCTTCTTCTTTGCCGAACAAGATTGTGAGCGCTAAACAAAACAATACAGGGACACGCTGTTCCTCAAGCAGATGTAAACCCAAAACAATAGAAGTCGTAACAAGCAGGGGTGTGGTGGGGGAGAGAGGGCAAAGGTCAGCACAGAGGGCAAGGGACACAGAGGAGGTGACTACTGGGAGCATGTTTGGGTCAACCACCAGGTCTGGATCCCAGGGCCTTGGTTCTCTAGAGGAGGAGAGGAAGCAGACATTGTGTACAGACAGTTGATGGAACCTGTGCTTCCAGATCTGCCAGTAACTCGCTCTCCTTTTAAGTCTACTGGAGGCTCGATTAATACAACAAACAAGGTTTCAATAGTTTAGAGTGATGTGTGCTATTGTGTTGAGACAATCTGGGAAATCCCTTTGCGTGAAATAGTTGCAGTTGAATGCAGACTCATCCTGTACGGCTCAAGTACAGTGACTGCATCATACCGGCACAATCTACTGTTGTTTTTACAGGAAAGTCCCTGGGCAACGGAATATACACTTAATCAGTGCCAATGAAACAATGGCACATACTCAGAAAAAACCCAAACTAAGTAGACGACATAATCCTCCCTCCAGCCATGCGCCTCGTCAAACAAAAACCTTTTTCAGACACATTTGACCCAAGCTGCTCGTTATTTATTACCAGAGTTATCCTGCTGCAAGAGAGAGAGAGAGAGAGAGAGAGAGAGAGAGAGACTACAACATCAATGGGCGATTACCCCCGTAACTCCAAATAGCCGCCACATGGCTCACAAGGCCGTCATCAGTTGGAGGAACGCTGGCAAATGGTCTGAGAAGAGGGCCAGGGCAGGAAGCTGGCCATGATACGGCTTCCTCTCTTTGATGTGTCGTTACCCTTCAAGCCTGTGTGTGCATGTGTGTGAACCCCTCCTATTAAAAAAAAAAAGGTTTATTCTAGAGTGAATTAAAAAAAAGACATTTCTAAGTCTAAGTGTCTCACTTTAAGTATCAGGGAAAGGTCAAAAGTACACAGACAACACAGAGAACCTCACATCTGTTATTCACCTGATTCTGCAGCTTTCCATTCTCCTAATGTCCGATTATGCCTGTAAACAGAATCCACATAATGGAAGCAGGATGTATTCCAATTTGTTAATCCTAAATACAGTGCAGCAGTAAATGCGCTGCTGCACTGTCCCTCACGAGCCAAATCAGCGATGAAGAATACTTCAGGGGGGGCAGCTGAGGGACACTCATCTTCACATTTTGGACCTCTAACCCTGTTGTCTCCCTTTGCCTCTCAGTGTGTGATGGGTCACAGCGTTAACGGGATTATCACCTCAAGTTAACAGGGACCTAAACAGCCGACTGGCACCAGGAATCTTGCAAGGATTGAACCACCTGCTACCATCTTGATCCACAACAACATAGCAGCACAGAATTCTCTACAGGGGCATTTTCTACACGTCCTCGCAGGGCCGAAGGTGGCGTCCAACAAGGCCCGGGATCGTCCGCCGCCTCACAGGCCGTGCCCAGCAGGAAGTGTGGCTTCCTCACGTCAGGGCTGTGAGGCCAGAGGTCACGGAGTGAGGATCAGCAGATCACGTTACCCCACCCAGATGTGACATTAGGACAGCCATGGCTCCAGTCTGGAGGTGCCCCAAATGTAGCGTGACTGCCTGGTCAAGCTTGGATTAGGGGAAACGCAAACAATCACTCAGACACACGGCGTCCCACAGAATGCACCAGCACAGATCTGTGTTTGTGGGTGTGTGTGTGTGTGTGTGTGTGCTGTGTGTGTGCTGCTTCTCAGCCCTGACTTGCTCCACGTATCCACCTCTGTCAGTTTAACCGCGTTATGTTCCTTTATAAGCCTCGGAGCAACTTTGTTTGAGGTATTTTGTCCAGTTAAGTGCAAAGGGCACCACAGCACAGAGCGGAGTGTGCACGCGCTCCATGTATCTTGTATGGTGTATGCCTGTACACGGCTCCGTTTGGGAGGCTGCACTTCCTCACTCGCCTGTCAAGAGCGATGAGCTTGAGAATGAGAAACAGGTGTGTGTGATATGTGTGGATCGCTCCTTTATCTCTCCCTCTCGCTCTCTGCCCCTCTCAGCCTTAATGTTGAGCTGACTTTTATGACAAAGGAAGGAGCGTGAGCAGCGTGACCCCCCTCCACCTACACGCGCACACACACACACACACACACACACACACACAAAAGGAGCAAGGGGGCAATCACTAACACTTTAATCTCTCCTTTTAAGCAGCCACTTCTCTAAAAGTCAACTATTTAGTAAAGACAACAGCGTCATTGTTTTGTTTCTCAATCAACCAATCGTCAAATTGATTACCACTCAAACTCAAAGGCAGCAGGGGCCGTGGAGCTTTGGAGCAGGGGCAAGAATGTGAAAACCAGGTTAAAGAGAATCACACCAGAGTCCAGGAGAGATCCCCTTCAGCTCTGCGGATCACGAGGACCAAGAATTCAGCTTTTATTCTAATCTGCTTGTATCATGTGTAGCCTTAAAGACATCAAACACCTGAAACTGCTCAGATCCTGTGTGAAAGGTGGCAATGATTAAGCCATTACAGCAACAACAATCCAATAAGATCACATGTTAAGTGCCCAAGATCCATTAATCAACAGCTGTTAGACAATACGATTAAGACTTAACACTGAATCAATCATACTTTTCAGCATTGTTAAAACACACAATAAACAAAAGTACAAACTATTATGAAGCAATTGTGATTAGATTATTGCACTTGTTTTCAATGCAAATGGACACTTAATGCAACATTGGATGAAACTACTTCTAATTCTAATAGTAACATAATAGAGTCTACACAGATTCTCCCCTCCCCTCCCCCACGCCGCTCCACAGCCCCCCCGCCCCACTCTCACCTCCCCACAGGCGACACAGGAGTCGGTTTACACGGTACCTGCCCGCCCCCCCCCCCGCTGCGGTGGGGAGGTCGGGACTCCGTTTACGCTCTGCCGTCAGCCAGTCAGTCAGTCAGTCAGTCTGCCAGTCAGTCAACCAGCCAGCGTGCCGGCAGAGCGCAGCGCCACGCTGAAGCGAGCGGACCTCCACCTCCACGTCCTCCTCCACGCACCTCTGCTGGATTTCAGACACCAAAGACGGGATAGAAGTCGAGGTGAGTCCCGGTGCAGACTGGCCGTGTTGTCCGTGTCCGTGTTGTCTTAATCGATTTCAGGGAGATTGTTTCTAAAGTTTTCCGGAGTGGTTACGAGCCGGTTTCGTCATTCGATCAATAACGCCGCGTGAGTAATTTTCCATCTCATCGATCACAGTTTAACAGAATTGGCCCGATTAACTGGGACCGGACCTCATGTCAATCGTGTCACCGTGCTAATTACGTTTATTTCCCTATGACCGCAACCGACAGAATACTTCATGTCCTGTAAGATCTAACTAATATTACTGTGAGAACGCAACGAGAACGCGTGTCTAGAGAGTAAATTATGAGTGGAATATCTAAATGCGTGTGTGTGTGTGATTTATTATAGTATTACCACTGTTGTGCATCTTGAGAGTCATACCGGAGAGCTTTATGGTTTGTTTATGGTTGAAGCCCTATAAGGCAAATTGTGAGTGGCAGTGTGTGTGTGTGTGTGTGTGTGTGTGTGTGTGTGTGTGTGTGTGTGTGTGTGTGTGTGTGTGTGTGTGTGTGTGTGTGTGTGTGTGTGTGTGTGTGTGTGTGTGTGTGTGTGTGTGTGCGTGCGTGCGCGCGCGCGTGCGCGCGTGTGTGTGTGTGATGGACGGACAAGGTTATGGATAATCTATAAACAATACTACATCCATTTTGGGAGAACATGACAAGAGCAGTAATTCATCTGCTGCCTTGTAAAACTGTATGAGTGAGGAGCCTCTGGTTTAACTCACACAGAGAGAGGGGGGGAGAGAGAGATAGAGAGAGGGGGGGGTGGGGGTGATTGACCACTCTGGGTCGTGATTAAAGCAGATATTGTTGACCTGGGGCAGCAGGTTTATCCCATCTTAGCTCTAAACTACCCTAAATAAAAACATCTGGATGAAATCTTCGGACCAAATGAGGCTTTGGCTTTGAACCATCTAATCAGGGGAAGGAACTTTCTTGCGATATTAAATCCAATCGTACATGCTCCTTCCATCCAGTAGATTTATGTGTAATAGCTGCTCCAGTGAAATGTCGACTGAGGCGAACGTCACAGAGCTTAAGACGCCGTCACCTGAGAACTTAAGAGAGGAACAAAAGGAAGCCGGGGGACCCTGAAGGTGGCGGCCCCTTGTAGGGTCATTATGCAACCCGCCCAAAGATCAGATCGTGTGACCCTGGGGTCCGCAGCATCTTGACCTCCCCCAAAACCTCCAACTCCACCCCAGCTCAGCCTCCTGGGTCCTGAGCTGGTTTGATCAATGTGGGGTCAGGAGCATAAACAGCTTGCAGCCAGACTAAACATGCAGGGACGCAGACCACACAAACACACTCGCCCCGACATCGCTAGGTAAGCATGTGGAGTGGGGGCGGAGTCTTAACTCAGGGGTTTTGGGGCGATATTTTGTTTAGACCTGAAGCAGATGCAGGCTGCACTCTTTGAACAAAGCTCCCTCGCTCTTACTTTCAGTTTAACTCTGGTAAAAGTAACCACATGCAGTCTTGCCTCAGAAACCCCTGGAGGCTTTTGTTTAAGTGCTATGTCATGAATTTGTAATTAGTAGATTTTGCCTGATTTGTCCGCTGCCTCTCTTCAATTCACTTTTTGCTTTTGTTAGAAAACCGTAACCCACAAATGCGACCTGGCTTGGAAGCCTGCATGAGTCATACGTCATAAACACCAAGAGTCAACATTGCATTTAGACGCAGGATGCACTAAGTGTGTATCTACCTGCAAAAGATTACAGTGCAGCTCAGTCGTAAACATTTTGAGGCTCTTTTCTCCCGCTTGCTCAGGCGCTTTGCTTATTTTCCAGCTGTAATAAGGCTGCATCTGTGTTTGATGCTGGTCCCAGTGGGGCAGAGGAGAACACTTCCTCCCGTTACAGAGCAGAGAGCCCGGGGGCATCAACATAGAGCGGCTGAATCAGTGTCTGAGGTGGTGAAAGGAGTGCTGACATCATTAACATGATGAAATTTAAAGGTAATTCGGCGTTGCCAGGGTTACTCCCATGTCTTACTCACATACGTGCACTCGAGTATATGTAGTGCATGAACACACGTCCTAACCTTCTAAACAGAAGGGAAGCAGCTACCGTGTCATTGACCCTCACTTGATCCGCTACAGGTCAAAGGGTCGGAATATCTATCAGGATAAAAGTGTTCGCTTTCATCTCTCCGCCTTTCATTTTCCCGTTTTCCCGCGTCATGTTCGTACAGACGCTGCAAGTGTGTAATCAGCCACATCAATGTGGACGGCGGAGGACAAGCGGAAGCCACAGGATACTTTATGGCTTTCCTCCACAATGGGCCACGCATGTGTTTCTGATCACTTTACTTCAGTCGTTCAGCTCAACCACATTTACATTCAAGCGACGGCTTACATAGAATTATCCTGAGAGCATGACGTCTTCAGAGGGACGTTACCGGGGACATTTGTTATAATCTTTGTGTTGTTGCATGTAAAGCCCCCCCCCCCCCCCCCCCGAGTTATGGCGGGAAGCCTTAGTTTTTAATTAGAGGAGGGGAAACGTGCCCTGCTAATGACATCATCTCCCCCCTGGCACTGCTGTGTATGTGTGTGTGTGTGTGTGTGTGACTGCGTGCGTTTTACTGAACAGCAGCTGTTTTCGACATGCACAGTAGTGTGAAACTTCAAACACCCTGCTCCTCACACACACACTCGTCTTATAATTTAGCTTTATTGCTCCCGTTGTTTTGTTTGGGCCGTCGGGCCTGCGGACCCTGGGAACTTCCTCGCCGTCCGTTTAGTGTTTAAAAAAAAAGCAGAAGAACGCGTCAAAAGATAAACTTTCTGTCTGATTTGCCCCACTACAAAACAACACATCCCTCCACCCTGCGATGGAGTAATACCTGTTCTTACACAGGACTGCTGGCCGATCTGAAACCTCCACCCTGCTATCATCCAAGCTGGCGTTTCATTTCTGTTTTGTAAACACAGGACAGTAGAATCATATTCACTGAGTGATGATTTGCAGGTAACATATACATTATTTCTCCAAATTGCAGGCCTGCATAGCATTTTGAAGCGAAACCTGTTCTCATTGGCTGTTAAGATTTCTAACTAACTTTGAAACCACAAATTATCACCATCATAATCCCTCGTCGTTTTCTCAGCTCTGGAGACGTTTATTGGCCGTCACCTCACACACAGACACACACATCTCCACAGGCCCATAACTCGATCCATAATTGATCGTGTGCAACTAAATCAAGAAACATGAGCTGACGTCTCTCCATCCTCCTGCCAGTCCCCCGTGTGCGGGTGACAGCTGTGCGAGCGGCTCTTCTCCCCGCCGCCTCTCACATCCACCTAATTGTTCACAGTCCGACCTGGCGCCTCTGTAGCTCTGCCACATCAGATCACGCTCAGCCGTGCGCGCTGCGTCCGCTCAGCCGTACATGTAAAGGGACACAAACCTGGAGGAAAGCTGGAGGAAAGCGTTGACGCAACCGTCAGATCCACAGGGCCGCGCAGCTTCCTCTGGACTGTCCCAGATGTTTGCTGATTCTGACGCGAACGACGCAGGCAGGGAAGAGGGAGGAGAACGATAGGGTCTCTTTCTGGAGCGCTTGGGGGCCCGTTTGCGTCGGCCGTCGTCTGTAATGAGAGAAGACAGCTGGCAGGTTCAGTGGAGGTTAACAGCTAAGCGTGGATGGCATCAAGCAAACACAGAAGAGCTCCTTCTCTGTTTCTGTGGGAGTCTTGCTTTCCACCTGCGTTATTCTCTCCCAAAGTCAAACGTTTGGAGTGGAAATTTGGCTTGTTTATGATATTTCTTGACAAACAGCTGCTGGAGATGGTGTGTGTGTGTGTGTGATGAGTTCCTTGAAACGCATTCAGATCCTTGTCAAACTCAGGGCACTCACACAGCTGTGCAGATCAATGGCGTTGGAGTGTGTGTAACACAGCAGGGGGCCGGTTTGGGCCTGGGCACATGCATTCAGGCGATGACCCAGTGTTTGGGGACGTAGCACAGCTGGAGCCCGAACCAACTCCCCCTCCAAACAACCCCTGTACCCAAGTCCTTGTGAGTGTGTGTTAAGTCCTTTTACAGCCCCTGCAACACATGACTCAACAGCAATAGTGTGTGTTTAGAGTAGTGTGGCCAGAGTTGTGTGAACGTCCTTTTGGCACATTGGCGTGTTTGTGTGAAAAGAAGGTGGGGAGGGACAGAGGTCGCCCTGCTACGCTTTCTCTGCTTTTTGAAAATTCTCAGTCAAGCACACTCGTCTTCTACACAGTGCGCAGGAGTGTGTGACTCCTTTTGTCCACGGTTGCTGATTCAGCGTTCCTCTACTGTGTTTAAGCAGATTCCTCACTCACCCCATTCCGTCTCTACAGAGTTTTAATTGCTGCGCTGCTGTCAGCTGTAACACAAAGTCACTTAAGTGTCGTTGTCAATCAGTGCAAATGTAGGAATAAAGGATTCAGAGTTTCTAACCAGGTTTTGACGTTTTATTTTCTCTTTGCAACTCCAGCAGCCATCACATCAGGTTTACTGTCTGTTCTCACTTTGTTGAAGCTCACTTTGTTGACGCACACATTCGCCAGGCAGAGTGAAAAATATGCGAGTTGGTGAAGTAAAACATCTGGCAGCTGGCCAGACGGAGTGGTCCTTTAGAGCCTTCGTGCCAGCTGAGAGCTTAATGAGTGTTCACAGTATGAGCGCAGACCTTCATAATTTAAGACTCGGAGATTGAGGGATGTGCCCAGATTTATGTCTCTGTACAGTCGCTTTGTAAACAGCCTCAGAGCAGTTTTGTGGGGGATCTCTGTTGCTGCCTGAGTTGTTTGCATGCCCATTCCATAACCAGGCTGGCATGTGGAGGCTCCAGCAGCAGTGGTCATAATTTACAAAACAATGCCGTCCAGATCTGGGCTGCCTGCTCCATGTAGCTTGGTGTACAACCTCCTCTCTCTGGCCCTTGCACAGTTTCTAACATAAGAACCTTCACACTCTCTCCCCTCCTACCAGCTGCACACACACGAACAAGTTGCATCCACATCATTCATCCCCGGCCAGGTGAATCTCCTCCTGGATCTATACACGCTTGTTCTCCATCCAGATGGCATGTACGGCTTTAAACAGTGCATTTTCTGTACACCTTTAATATGTAGGTCTGAATACGTCATCCTCTCGCAAACGTGTATGAGCTCACCCGTCGTTTGCTCACTCATCGACAGGGAGGAATCCAAGCATGGGCTCAACATTCCCGAGCTGGCAGGGAGGACAGGGAGACGGGCTCAGGTGTCTGTCTGTTACTGTGTGGATTATATGATATCGTCCGGTACACCTGGTGCAGAAACTGTCAGAGTTGGCATGGATTCACTTTTAATCTCCTGAGACGTGGACATTTACTTTTTTGGCATTGTTTATTTCTCCTCGCTATTTGGAATGAGTGTGACCTAATAAGTATAAAAGAAAAAGTGAAGAGTGTGATCATATCTGTATTACATATGATCACAAAGAGTATTACACATTTCTTCCTGTCTGCTGGAGTGGTAGTTATTGCACGAGGAGGCCACGGAACATGTCCAGACGGGAGCATGCCTATGTTCCCTCAGCCCTATGTTCCCTCAGCCCTATGTTCCCTCAGCCCCATGTTCCCACAGCCCTATGTTCCCTCAGTCCTATGTTCCCTAATTTCTAAGATTTTTTCAAAATTAGGCCCTATGTTCCCTCATTTCTAAGATTTTTTTTCAAAATGAGGCCCTATGTTCCCTCAGCCCTATGTTCCCTCATTTCTAAGATTTTTTTCAAAATTAAGCCCTATGTTCCCTCAGCCCTATGTTCCCTCATTTCTAAGATTTTTTTCAAAATTAGGCCCTATGTTCCCTCATTTCTAAGATGAGATAACCCTAACCCTAACCCTTATTAGAAATGAGGGAACATAGGGCTAAGGGAACATAGGACCTTATTAGAAATGAGGGAACATAGGGCTGAGGGAACATAGGGCCTAATTTTGAAACAAATCTTAGAAATGAGGGAACATAGGGCTGTGGGACCATTGGGCTGAGGGAACATAGGGCTGACCCCGTCCAGACATGAGGACAACAGGTTCAGGTTAAGCACAGTGATGTTTAAGGTGAAGAGGAAAATGTAATGTCCCCATACACAAGGTCTCAAGAGGTCTAAGTTGTACATTATAGAGTTTTCATTCTCAGTAATATCTCAGGAATTACAAGATCCGTCATCATCTCAAATGATTGGAACGTTTCGACAGTTTGGGTCCCAACTGAAGCTTTGGTCTGGTTGCAGGGAGCAGCGTGTTATATCGTCTGCATAATAAACGTGTCAGTTCAAGCCTGTGCCAAGGTCTTTTTTTGTTTAACTATACTTTGAAAGCTGTTGCTGAAAAAACAAATAGTGAGTCATAAACTTATATGGGTCAGAGCGGTGTCGTTATCGGCTGCTGCAGCACTTTTCCTGTGCTGGAAGCTGAGAAGAAAAGGGACCTTGCACAGTGTGTTGACAAAAGTAAAATTAATTGTGAACATCTTATCTCAGCAAACGTTATCTCTGTTAGCACTGCATGGGTGGAGCTGCTTTGTTATAGGTACACGTTTGCCATAATACCTCAATTTAGTGGGACTTGGCCGGCTTTGAGTATTATTAGTTCTAACGATATAGACTTTCAAATGATAAGAGCAAAGGTTTGAGCTAAAGCTAAAGAATGGACAAGGTATGTAAAGATCTCTGCATTTTGACTCGTGACCTTCATTGTTTTTTGCCAATATTGACTCATACTGCCGCATGCGGCAGACGTGTTGAAGTGGCACGTATCTTATCGCTATCACCTCGACGTCTGCGTAGGTCTGCCTGCTTGGCTACGTGACTCCAGTGCTCAGCTGTCCCCCCTCAATGATTAGCTTTGAATGACAAAAGAGCTCCCGACAGTGAGTTAAGACCCCATCTTGTCCATTTTACGGTTTGGGAGGAGGTCTATTCAGGTTGAGGGTGCCTCAAGTCGTCCCATGTGGCCTACTGCTGCTCGACATGAATGTGGAGACAACACAAGGTAGGCCCCCGACTGTAGATCAAGTGGCTAATGGGGCTCAAGGCCTACCAATGCTGATAGGATTTACAATTGCCCCTTTGGCTTTGTATTCAAGGGGACACTCGCATACATGTCCCCTGCCTCTCCCCCATATTTTATTGTCACATTGTTGTTATTTGTACTTTCTCTCATTCGCTAATAAGGGAGAGAAGCCAGGTCGTCTTATCTTTAGGCTAAGGGGAGGGCTGTTGCTAAGTCCATTAATAACGCCAAGAAAAGCCGGTATGTCTCTTTGTTTAGAGGACACAAGAAGACACCACCTATTCTCTGTTGCAGCCCTATAAGAGACTTGCTTGAGGTCTTTCTATAGAATTGGTTCATGACCGAACAGTGCAAAAGCGTTAATTGTGGTGCTGACTGTATTGAACTAATGCGTACAGATGCTTCAAAAACCATCTGAATGGGCTTTGGTTAACGTTTGAACATTCACACGTGTGAGTCCAGTGGTGAAGATCATTAGTCCGTGTCGTCCTAAATAGAAGCGGCAGATGTTAGTATAAAGAAAGTGAGAAATGCAAGGAGGCCAAGAAAGAGAGGAAAGAGGGAAAGATGGCCAGTTGGTTTCGTATCAGCAGCAGATGCCCCTCATCAGGGTAAAGATTGATTTGACAGTTAAGCGTGCTGAATGCAAGCAGCTTCACAGGAGCTTCAAAGGTGGTCCTTGTAGATTTATCAACCTCTTATCTTCTGTTTACCTCAACTAATACATAATTCACTTTGAAACTTCATTTGACCTTTCCATGTGAGACCAGCTGGCCTTTTCTGTGGGTTCTTGAAGAAAACAAACAGTTCCTGGGTTGTTGTTTTTTTGCTCTTTCTGGGGCGCCATATCAGAAACATAAGCAGATCTGCTTGCTTTCACCATTTAGTGTCAAATATGTTTACATGACCTTTTAATCAATAACAAAACCTAACTAAGGCCTTCTTTGTGTTCCCAGGGGGTCCCAGGTTTGTGTGTCTTTGTTATTGATTAAAAAGAAGTGAAATTGGCTTGTCAGGACAGGTCTCTGTCAGGGTTCTCCAAGCATCTTGATGTAGCATGACAGAACACATCTGGTTCCTCTTTGGCTGCATGGGGCGCCCAGTTAAGCCTCCCCTGTAGCCCGGCCTTCCGCTTCACATCGAGGAAGAACAGAGAGATGGAAGGTGTGAGAGAGGGGTCAAACATTTTACATGTTCAACTGGTACTACTAGGGTTACTTGTTTTTGGATTTTGGTGAAATCTTTGGTTTGTCTTGATATGAGAGGATGAAGAGGCCCGTGGTCCCTGAACGGGAGATGTAGAGATTTGAGAATGGGGAAGGAGGGTGAGAGCACGGGGGAATACAAGACTGAAGGAGGAGATGAGAGAGGACGGGAGCGGATGGTTTAGAGGTTAATGACTACCTACAGTGGGAGACTAAGCAGGTCATGTAACATAAGAGAGAATCCCTAAACTGTTCACAAGCCTGCAGATCACAGTAGAAGGTGCTGGGTACTAATTTGGCTCGTTACGGTCAATGGACCTAATGGCTATTGTTCTCCTGCAAATCCTAGTTGAGTCACTCATTTACCCTGTTTGTGTGTGTCATACTGTGTGTGCTAGCAAAGCAACATTTCAGACAGGACCTTTTTGGTTGTGTTCTGTATGTTTGGCCCATAAAAACCTGCTGCAATCTTTTTTCTTTATCCATTATTAATTCATGTGTAAGCATTTAGAACTCTCTTCCAGCACTTAAACCAGCAGCCGGCTGTATTTGGCAGAGTTTCCTCGTGAACCATTGCGTTAAGGCTCACATTTATCAATGAGACGTCTCTTGGAGTGTAGAAATCCTCTGCAAGTTTCTGAGAGCGATTTCCTTCAGCCTGTTACTGTCTCCATGAATTTAAAACAAAGGAGCGCATAAGCAGGAGGGTAAATAAGCACATAACCAACTGTCCTGCTGTATTGTTTGGATTTCAGGATTATGGCTAATAGGGCCAGTAGTGATTAATAGTTGCTGCTCATCATATGAATATGTCATCCATAACACATTTTACCGCCATCCCGCCTCAGCCAATATCAGAATGAATCACTGTTTGGATTTTGTGTGGTGCTAATCCTCTTAAACGCTTCAATTGTATCAGCCTGCCACTTTCAACTTCAAACTTATGTGGGGAACAGATTGTTCCAGAGATGAGATGTAATCTGTATTAAATACTAACTGAACACTGACCTCATTCCCGCTTCCTCCTTGTTTTCACCCCGGTTTCGTATGTTCTGTACCCAGTCTGGGCTGTTCCTCCCCCTTCCACACCTGTTGTGAGACATTTTTCCCGGAATGCTTCCTAAACAATGATATACTTTCCCGAGCTTTGGCAGACCGACATCTGGAAAAAGCACCTCGCGAGCCACTGCCCCGCTTCCTCTGTGAATTTATTGTGCTGCACCATTTGACAGGGTCTTATCTCTGAGAAGTGTAGAGGCTTGAAGAGGTAAACAATCACATGGAAATTTAGTTCTAATTGGCTTTGGATCCAAGTACACGCAAGTAGTTTGTTCAACCACTTCATTAGTTCATTAGTTGCTTCTAATCTTTACTGCGTGTCATCCTCTCTCGCTGCACTGTTTACCATGCAATAAAAGAAGAATGCTTTAAAAATAAGACGACAAAGTATCTAAGGGGTTAAGCGCGTACGGCAGCTGCAACTGTCAGCGGTGTCACGCGGTTCATCCTATACCAGGAGGTATGGATCCTTTTCCTGGCAGAGGTCTTTCATTGTTCTCCCTAACATGAAGGAAAGGTTAAAATAGCATTTGATAAAACGTGAAGCGGACCTGAGGGAACCGTTCGCACAACAATATAGCTCCCTCCAGCAAGAGGGCCGTTTCAGTCCATGTGGACAGACACATTATGGACTTAAATGTACCACAAGGACCTCTGAGCATATAAAATAGCCTTAAGGCCCAAATACTTCTTCTTTGTGGACAAAGGCTGCAAATGCCAGAGAGGACGAGGAAAGGCTTGATAAGTCTGCAGTCCTCCTTTATTCAGGTGGAACCCTTTTATTGCCTAGTGCTGTCATGCAAACACCAAATACACAAGTACACCCATGGCCATATGTACAAATATACATATACAGATACACATATACAGATACACACATGCATACACAGACACATGATAACGGTGCAGGGATGTTTTCAAGCTATAAATACTCCATGGGTAGAGACTTTCCCATTATAGGCACGTGCAACCTCTCCCTCCCCCTCCCCTCCCCTTCACCCTCCATAAAGCTTGTATCGTGTGAAAACCCCAACATGAAAACGCCTCTCTTGGCGGATCGACAATCCTTCACAGCGTTGCAGCACTACGCTCGCTTTACAGTGTTATTTACTTTTTGCAGTAGCTTGTTAATTTGAAGAGTTGGCTGTTTAACTGTGACTATGAAGGAGTTATTAGTCAGTAAAGCGTATTTGTTTACTTACAAGCTGTTTGTCAAAATGATAAAAGGCTCCGCGTAGTTTTGCACGCGGCTGTAAAACTTGTCCCAGTTGGTCATATTATATATATATATATATATATATATATGTATATATACATACTGTAGATGATTGGGTACACATTTTGCTCATTCATTCCCACGCATTGCTTCTCTTCATTCAGACCTCCAGTTTCAAACAAACACAAGCTGATCTGAGCTTTACGGACAAATGTCCTTTCTACCATCTGGCCTCTACTGCTCACCACAGAAAACAGCATGTCCAACTAAAAACACATTTTCTCTCTGTCTCTCCCTTTTTCTCTCCCAAGGGTCCTGGCACAAGTGAGGAGAGGACGAGGACAAGAACTTCCCCATCTGCCCATCTGTCCATCAACAAACAAAAGAGTGCAGCGGTGCCGGCCACCCTCAGATCCCCTCAGAACAATAAGAAAACTTGGGCCAGCGTCCTTCTGACGGCCTGCGCAAAGCAAATATTTGAGGCCATTATATCTCATTTCGCTGTGCAGAGCAAACTCCACAGAGAAGGGTGTCGTTGGGAGACAGAAAGAGAGAAGAAAAAGCGGGGGAGGAAAAAGTAACCCTTTCAAAGTGCACCCTGCCTATTTCTGCTGCAGTGTGGGCAGCGAGCGTCTCATTTGGTAGTGCTTTTGGCTGACAGAAAAAGGACTTCCCTGTGCCCTGCCCGCCTATCCAAATGCCTGTGTAAATACTGGATAGAGATATCAATTTGTCTCGGCTCTGACACTGCCCAGCAAAGACACTGTAAGCTATCTGTAGAGGACTTCACAGTAAACTTTGGACTCTGGGGTCTCCTGCATTGCTGCCTATCTGTTTCCTGTCAAGAGCTGTGCGAGGAAGAATGAGAGCTGCCACAGATTCTTTTTAATTTTCTAAAGCTCTCACTTGTTTCAGAAAGCAGCTCTCTTTTAGGATAGAAGCTGCCAGCCATTCTGGGGCTGCAGGATTGATGTCGTGTCAGCATGAAGCCATTGACACCAATCGGATCTCCCTCGCCTCTGAGGCTCCTCAATAAGGGTCCGGACTACCTGCGCAGACAGATCGACGGCGGAGGCCATGGACGCTCCATCAGCGCTGTTGAGAGGCTGGAGGCGGACAAAGCCAAATACGTTAAGAGCCAGCAGGTAATCAACACCAAGCAGGAACCGGCGCTGGTGCCCTGTGCCACCCCACCTCCACCGCCCCGCCGAGCTGTCGCCCTATCGAGTCCAACGAGCCCTCTTTTACCCCCACGTCGGTCTTCCAACACTGCATTCTCCACACTCTCTGGTTCCTTCACCTCGCGAGATGAGAATGAAAACGACGACCCCAGAAAAGACTATCAGCGAACATCTGTGGACGTAGAGGCACATAACAGGAGCAACAATGTTATGCCTCCCAGCCCGAGGACCCCTGGAATCACCACACCGGTTGCACCACACAGTGCGCCCGTACTCAGGAGGAGCACGGGCAAACGCATGCTGAGGCCAGACTCTCTCCTCATCTACCGGCAGAAAAAGGAATGCAAGAGCCCCAATGGTGCAGCAGTGGGAGAGAACAACAACATGGAGGTGAAGGGCTACAGTTTTGTCCGCCGCCTCTTCCAGGGCTCCATGAGAGAGAGGAGCGGCGGAAGCGAGGCTAGAATCCAGAAAATGGTGATCAGTGAAGAGAAAGCTCCATCACGGGACGGAGACTCCCGCATGTCTTGGACCAACGACAAAGACACTACAGATGGTGGACCGGGAAGCAGGAGGTCCAGTAAGACGGATCATGAACGGTCGCCGGGGTCTGTCCCCAGCCCAGGACCTAACCGCACACTTGAACGGACTAAGAACGGATTTACAAATACAGTCAGAAACGGAGTTAGCAATAGTGTCCCCAATGACCACTGCTCAAGTAACCACGACGATGAGAATGACCCGTGGAAGCGTGCATCGCCACCGCTACCACCCAGAAGGCATTTAGGACGGCTGCAGCGCTCCAAGTCCGACCTGCGCCTGCGCTACTCGGTAGCATTATCAGAGCAGCAGCATTTCTTTGACTTCTGTGGGCTGGACGGGGACATGATTGAGCGGCTCGGTCGGGAGAACTTTCTTTTCGGGGCCAGCTCCATAGACACGCTCTCGCTGGCTCTGCGCAGCGTGGCCGGGGACGGCTGCGGCGGCTCGGAGCCCAGCGAGTTCTCCCGCCACTCTGGAGACGGGCTGTTTCAGGAGGAGCTGGCCGATCAGCTTCCCTCCGGCGTGTCCATCATCGAGAGAAACGCCCGAGTGATCAAGTGGCTTTATGGTTGCAAGAACGCTGCTCGAGAGGGACCAAAGGAGTCCACTGTTTAGAGAGCAACCATGGAGTGGTGAGAGCGTGCAGGAGTGTGTTCCAACTCAATGAGAGTCAGCAGGTCTCCTCGCAAAACACTACACGGGCTGCTCAACCAGAGACGACTGAGCAGTGATGTCATCTCTGGCTCTGCACATTCTTATCGCCCCCTGGCACCATGGCGACCTGCTCCAAAAGACTTTTTGTGATAAACTGATATTTATAGATCATATGAAAATATTGTATGTGAATAGCTAGAGTTTTTGTTGGCCAGTTGAACCATTTCTTCCAGCAACGTGACACTGTGTGTGTGTGTGTGTGTGTGTGTGTGTGTGTGTGTGTGTGTGTGTGTGTGTGTGTGTGTACTGTATGCGCGCATGTGTGTACTGTATGTGTGGTGGAAACTGCTGCCTGTTCCATTTATAGCACCGGGTCAGTTATTGATTTACCGGATTCAGTGGTGGTCTGAAAATCGCCCCCTCTGACCCCCTGGTGAGGCACATTACTGTCAAGGTGTGTGTTTGTCTCGATCTCACAGCAGACACCACACTCTCCCCAAATTAATAATGTACAATGGAAAACCACTAAGCTTGTTTTTTTCTTAACTGGAGAACTGTTGTGCGAGTGTGAAGTGAACCATGAGTACCTCATTCTGAACTGTCCCAGTTTGGTTTGTGTGTTGCTTTTTATATACTCCTTAACGCAGGCGTTGGAACAAACATGCGAGGCGCCCCTGTGGGGTTGTTAATGCACTGAACTGGACAGAGGGGAGAGGAAATGAAAAACGTCGATGTAGCTTTGCCTCTTTACAGAGATTCATCTCATCATAACAGAAACACTGACCTGTGTTCAACGAAGAAGGAGCCATGCCTGGCCACTGATTACCATCATTTCATCTCAAATTCACAGCCTAAACAGGGACAATTTGCACACCAGCATGCACTGCCCAGTAATCGGTTGTGACAGTCATATTGATTGCCACAGTTAATGCATCATGCCTGCTCAGTGTTCACAGCAGTGTAAGCTATAATGTTGTAACATGATAAATTGAGTCTGTTCATCATCAATCCCCTCAGAGCAAAACCTACACATATCTACAAAATGTGAACATGTTAAACCTCACAAAAGAGTAATAAATGGCTGTGCTAATGAAGAAACCTTGTTAAATAAAACGTTCACCCTTGAAAATGTAAATGGCCTTAAGATGAAGTTCAAAACTACAACCTCTAAACAGGAGTTTAACGCTTCCTCACCAGCCGCCGCAGCGTAGGAGGAGGAGGAGGCTGAAGCTGCCCTCCTCCCCCTGATAACCACAGGTCCTACCTCACTTCATCCATCCTCCAGTGATTCTCACTTTATCTCCATGAAAGGTCATTTCCATTGCTTGGCCTGGAGGATGCCACTGAAAGATGAACTGTAGGTCTGCGTTGGTATGTGGAGGTTAGACAGAGACTGTGACTGAACCTATGGACATGTTATATTTATGCACGTGATAAACTGACAGCTTCTTGCAGCCTTGATATGTTTTACTGTGTGTATCACCAGCATGGCACCCCACAAACTCCTTCAGTCAGGATCTCTCTTGGTTGCATGTTTACATAGTGGCTCGATAAATCCTGAATCTCTGTATTTTCTATATATATATATATGAGAGGTTTAATTTAGATTCCAAAGAGGTTTGTGTATGATGTACACAGCAAATAAATACAAATAAAGGATTTCTTTGCGGGAAAGATGTTGCTCTGGTGTCTTTTTGTGTTGGGTGACGCAGATTTGACTTTGTCTCTAACCAATGTGCACCGATTCTAGCAAAACTAAGCAGCCAGTAAAATCAAGCAGCAGCTGAATTGTTTTGTAATCCTCAGTCAGTTTTTTGCGACGCCTCCCTTCGCCCACATTGCCTCTCATTTTTCACATAATCTCAAGTATCTGAGCTGTAATCCTTTCAGCATTCCCTGCATAGTCGGCTCCTGAGTGAGTCGCAGCAGGTTGTGTTTGCAGACGAAGAAGGAGGACTCTTTGTGTGGCCTGATGCTCTCTGCGGTCCAAGCAGACCCTCCACCCTGTCTGCCAACTCCCTCTGACCCTCTTTGGCTCGGCCGCCTGCCTGCCTGACTCCTTTTTTTAGCCCCGAGTCAGCATTTGTTTCCACATGCAATGACTCAAACTAACACACACACACACACAAACGCACACAGACTGCCCATTGAATCAAATTAGACATTGGAGATGTGAGTTGATGTCATCAGTCAGCTCTTTTGTTTGCAATATTCATTACTTTTATTTTATTGTAGACTTTACAGATGTGAATTAGAAAACATCTGCATCCCACTAAATTGACCCTGAACGCCATCGGAAGTCGTGTTTTCATTTTGAGCAAAATATTCCAAAAAGTTTGGGCGAAAATGAGATAAACTGGCTTCTGCTGCACACATGTTGCTCTCCAGCCAGACTGGCTGTCACATCTGTTCCTCTGATTTAATTCAAGATGGTCTCAGTCTCAAAATGTGCCGTGCACGTGTCAAACGCCACACGTCAAGTCCTACGTAAGCACTAATGCGCAAAGTCTGTTTCCAATACAGTCCTGCGAATTTATTCTGTATCTTGTCTGTACTCGCCACAAAATCTACCTCAAGTGAGCGTTATACCATTATTTGTGTAAAATTTGAAAGTTTCCATCATCCATTAGTCTCTGTAGCGCCCCCTGCCCTGGTTCCATCACTTTTCTCTAGATGACATCCTCACCACATTCATTAATGGTATTTGAGGGAGGCTTTCCCTTTAAAGAAGCCCGACGTAGTTTAAGGACATTGAAGGCAGCGCCTCTGAATCACGCTGTTATGTCGACACTGAACAGAATTCCCCCACCTGTTGTTTCAAACAGCGACACGTATGACTGCACACACACCTAATTGTCTCTCCTACCACACTTCCTCCTCCCTCTCTCTGTCTGTCTTTTTTCTCAAAGCAGCAAAGAAACAATAGCCCTCCTGTCTGCCTGCGTCTGTGTCAGTTATGCCGACCAAAGTGCCTGCTGTGACTTCCTGTTTAGGGTTCATCGGACAAGGTTTAAACACATGGTGGTGTTTTGGACTGGAGCTCTTTTTTCCCTTCATCTGCAGGGAAATAAACAGACACCAGCTGTCGACGGACAATTCAAATCCTATTATTAAAAGGAGTTGAAGGGGCTTTATGTCGTTTTAGTGCTGAGCAAGCGTCGGTTTCGGGGAAAAAGGGGTTTAGCGTACCTGTTTACGGCCTGAGCACGCAGGCAAAAAGCACCCAGTAGGTCGAGAAGTGGCTGGTAAAATAGCAGGGATCCTCCACGCCGAGGCTTTGATGCTGCTGATGTGGGTTTTTCCTGACGGTAAAAACTACAGGGGGGGTCTGCAGACCTGCTTCACATGTTCGCCCACCAGCAAGTCCTGTTCAGCAGAGCATCCATCCACTCTGCCTCGCTGAGGACTTCAGACGCGGGCTCAAAGTTCTAAAGCTGTAAAAATGCACCTCTTAGCTATTCAGACCTCACCCAGCTCAGACGCAAGCCTCTATTTCAAGTGCCAAAGATAAAAAAATCAACTTAATATGATCAAATGGCCTCGAACTTTAATGTTCATATGTTGGATTTTTTCTCTGTGCTCAAAGCAGCAGTGTGTGAGGGTTAGCATGGGTTGTGAAGTGTGTCAAATCTGGCCTAGTTCTTTTGCGCCGGCAGCAGCGGCAGACTGTGGATGACTAAGCTTGAGAGAAGCTTGATTAATGACTCAGGGACAAAGAGGCTGGACACATGCAGGACTGCATCATCTGCAGGGGCCAGAAGTATCCCAGCTCATCCATTTCGCAGATGCTGCCCGACTGCACCTTCGCAAGGAACGGCGCGCTGGAAACACAACAAGCTAGCAAGCTGATCTGGCTTGTAGCTTCAGCGGCGGTCTGTTAGTAAAGACGTCTCCTGCCAGGAGCCGCAGACGTCAGCAGGATGTGACCTCACCGTTTTAAATCGATGCAGACAAACAATTTGACTTACTGACACATAAAATCCTTACAACCGACTCCAAGGAATGACTGGAATGAAGCGACGCAGCAGAGATTCAATCACTTGTGTAACTTTGTTCCAACAATGAACAGCTGGGACGCATCTGTGATGGCAAACGACCAGCGCGTCAGTCACATACACACTCAGGCTCAGAACCTTTATGGACAACATCATTTAAAAATAAATAATCCCTTCCACTTATCAGCTACTGCCTCTTCAAGCTCCTCCTCCTCCGACATGGCCGAAACCTGAGACCACCTCCACTGGCAGGAGGTGTGTGGAAGCTCCTCCGCTGTGCCCCCCCTCTGTAACTCAACCCATCCCTGAGCCGAGGGTATCCTATGGCTGCGTCAGCTCATAAATCAGAGGAGTGGCCCTTTTCATTCCCCTCTCTCATGCGTGACCTCTGCTTCCCAGGAGGTCAGGCCCTGGAGTGTGTGTGTGTGTGTGAGTGTGGGAAACCTGAGCGGGAGCCAGAGACCCTCTTCAAATGACCGTCTGACGTAAAGACAGACTACAACAGATCGAAGGCAGCAGTGCCAGAGGGGCTGCGCTCCGACCCTCAACTGAGACTTCCATGGAGCGTCGACAAGACTTTCGGGTGTTTTCTTTCAGGCGTCCTGTGAGGTCAGCTGACCCCCAGGGACCGACTGAAGCAGGGCTCGACCGAAACGGAATATTGAACCATTATTGACTGTTTGCATTCAGGGAGTAATCCTGCTATCGGCATTTCCCTGTTCTTGGTGTTATTTGGGTTAAGTGGTTAACTTGAAACCCTTGTTACCAGAACATATGAGCCCCATTAGTGATCTAAGCTCTCTGACAGGTGGCATTGGTGCTAATTCATAGGAGGCTATAGGTGTAAGGGTCATTAAACCTTTTATTTACATTTATACACACTTAACACTTTCTGAATCCTAACCGTAGCCAGTGACAAAGCGGTGCCTTCGTTCCGTTGGCGTCGCTGTAATATCAACTCGTTCACGTCAGCGGTGGAAACCTTCTAAAGTCATTCACGTTAAGCTAACGTCCCAAGAGTGAAAGTGTGAATTGACTCTCCAAACAGTTTAGCGACTCATTAAACGCGTCACAACACACTGACAGATTCCATGTTATCACAGAGGTATTTGCCCTGTCATTGATCTGATGGAGATACTATGGATTAGATTAAACATACAAACGTCTGCAGCCCTTTACTGCAATACAGACTGAAGACTTGTTCCTTGTTGTGAGTTCAGTGTTTGGGTTTGGCGGTGTGGTCAAGAGTGCAGCGGACTCGGGTCAAACAGCTGCTGCCAGTAATCCCCCCCCCCTGTTTGTTTTACTGGGTCGGAATGCAGATTAGCAGGTTTCCCTGTGAGTAAGAGGGAAATGCTCACGACACGCTAACACCACAATCCAGAAGTTATTTATTTGCCCCTCCCTCGCTCCTCCGCTGTATCCACACAAACACTGCTGTACCTTCCTGCAGCGCCGACATCCGAACAGGCGCCGAGTTCATACCCCAAAACTGCTACAGCCCCGTTATAATGACGACTCTCTGCCTCGCTAGTTTCCTTTACTACCGACTCACTTTCACTTCTCTTTGTTTTCAACCAAACAGGGCAAAAACCCGTCGTCAAGGGGACCATATGTTCCCAATATGGCACGGTTACAACCAAAGTGACTGGGCCCTTGCCTGGCTTTCATGTGTTCAACGTGCGGTCGAATTTGTTTGGGGGGAAAATGCATATTTAAAAATACAAATCTTCCGCAACTGCAAATAGAGTCTTCCTCAGTCCTCCTCACGTGACTGCGAAGCTTTGAAACAATTCAGATATCCAGCGTGGAGGCCAGTCAGGCCTCATTGTGTTTGGAAAGGGGGCAGTTTTCATCGTATGTGCACCAGCTGTTCTTTGGATCAAGGGCACTGTGGCAGTTTGCTTTACGTCCTGGGCATCAATCCAACAACATTGAGACAGATGGGCAACTCTCATGGACACCAGGAGATACAATTCTATGCAGTCAAACGGCTGAATTAGGAACAACATGAGAGCAGTGAAGCTCTCACACACACACACACACACACACACACACACACACGAGCACAGATTAATAAAATTCTTCACCCCTTGCAAGAGTAAATAAATGTGTCAAAATGTGCATGCTGATAAGATTTGGCTTGAGATCTGTAACATTTCCATGATATTTCTACAAAGTCAACACAGTGGATGAAGCTGATAAAACCCTCCTACTCCTCCTCCTCATACTCCTCCTCCTCCTCTCTCTGAGGTGAAAGGGTGCGGCTCTGTGTGGTCTCCTTGTTCTCGTGCGGGACAGGCGTAAAATAATGACTAAAGCACAAAAACGATGTATTCCTTACGCATCTCCACAGCATTTGGTGAAAACTGCCTGAAACATTCCTGCGTCTTCATCTTTAATCTGCTTCGCTGCTCATCACAGATCTCATAGCCAAAACATTTTTCGTTTGTAACAAAAGCATGAAGAATCTGAGTCCAAACCCCCCTTATGACGGCTGACCCGGATCTGCTCATCATGTCTCTGTCTGCACTTTAATATCCAGCTATTTTTCTGCAGGGGGACAAAGGGATCATCTCTATATCCTCACAGGAGCATGCAGAAAGGGGGGGTGGGGTTGGGGGCAGCAAAATCATTAGACAGGTTACACGTTGTGCAGAATTGTGACCTTGGGATGATATTAACGTGTTCTATCCCTCTTTCAGATTTATCTCTACCTCGCTTGTTCCTGATGGGAGCGACATCAACAATCAGCCGGCATTCAATCTCTCCTCCCAGCGGCTGCCGCGCTCTCTCCGCTCTCTCCACCATCATCATCAAAGCAGACCAGAGCCATTTGACCTCGCCCTCCCTTCCCACCACAGTTCCTAATTTAACCCCCGGCTTGGTTACCAGGGCAGAGGGAAGGCACATCACCGAGGCGCCACACTGGGCAGGACCTCCGCTGAGGATACGGCCCACAGAAACCACAGAGGATCCCCACTTGAGACGCCATCTTCTGTGGCTGCGTCTGTCAGTTACACACAATACAGGCAGCGGCGGCACGTTCGGCGGCGGCGGCACGTTTCGGCAGCGGCGCTTGAACACTTTTCCTTCCATCCCAATAATTAGTTGGATGAACGCTGGTTGCACGAGCTTCGTCTAGCGATTCCACAAAGGGACTCGGTCAAAAGAAGTCTAAGTATTTTAAGCTCAGTAACAAAGCCAGTGAAGTAATAACACTTTAACGTAACTCCCCCGAAAGCCGATCGCACCGAATGAGACTCGCAAAATGATTATCTGCCCACGAATTACGCGTTAACCTCCTGTTGACCCACCCAAGTCTCATACAGTCTAGTGCCGTTTGCTCCTCTAATTACATTCTTCAGGCCAGCAGCAGGAGCTCTCATGACTTATTGCCAAGATCCACTATTATGGTTTGAGAGTCCAGTGAGGAATGCAGCTCCATGCCACACATCCTGGAGATCATCCGAGCCACGCAAAGACACTTTCAATCCAGTTTGGTCTTTGGTCATTTATTATTCAATATTCAGCAGGAAAAACACAGAGGCTCAACAAGCTCCAGGCCTCAGATCTGTGTGTGTGTGAATATAAGTCATTAACATAAGAAAGAAACTATTCATGAAGCAGAGTTGCTCATTAAAAGCAGAGTGTGTGTGTGTGTGTGTGTGTGTGTGTGTGTGTGTGTGTGTGTGTGTGTGTGTGTGTGTGTGTTGACGTTCTCTCCTTAGAAATCACAACGTTACAGGGAGGAGACTGCTTACCTGCCTCAGGCGCCGTCCGACGTGTTTTAGAAAACCTCCAAAAACAACACGAGCCACAGCCGTAGCTCAACAGAGATGGAACTGTTGCAAAGGTGTCAGAGTGCAGCGTGTATCTGCCTGATACCTGCATGAGTGACTGATCCAGCTGTCCAGGTGTCTTCATTGGCCAATTAGTGTGTGAGTGACACAGGTGTGAAACAATCAGACCTGTGATCATCTGCTGTGATCCTCTAAAAGAGTTCTTCACCCTCATTAAAGACACATTAAGACACACAAACGTTAAATAGTACAACTAACATTTGTGCTCATTCATAAATCCATGGATGTTATCGATCTCAAGCAAAAGAATGAAAGATTGAAGTACGATATTAACAAGCCAAAATTCTGAATCATTA